>NW_028158785.1:0-41219 GCF_964263955.1 Coregonus lavaretus | reverse complement strand
CAGCGTACTGATGTAAAACCAATACATCAAACTGTAATCTATCAATCATTGTTAGTAACAATCCGCCACTGACGTATAGCTTACATCCAAAATGGCATCCTATTCCCTATGTAGTGCACTACTTTTGGCCAGGGTCCTACAGGGAAAACTAGTGCACTACTTTTGGCCAGGGTCCTATAGGGAAAACTAGTGCACTACTTTTGGCCAGGGTCCTATAGGGAAAACTAGTGCACTACTTTTGGCCAGGGTCCTATAGGGAAAACTAGTGCACTACTTTTGGCCAGGGTCCTATAGGGAAAACTAGTGCACTACTTTTGGCCAGGGTCCTATAGGGAAAACTAGTGCACTACTTTTGGCCAGGGTCCTATAGGGAAAACTTGTGCACTACTTTTGGCCAGGGTCCTATAGGGAAAAAGGGTGCCATTTGTTACACGTCCATGGACTGTAAGTCATGTCAACAGAGTACAGGCTTAAAGGAATGAACAACAATATAGAAGTTTAGTTTCGGGTATGGCCTCGTCGCCGAAGGGTTCCTCAGAGCCAGATGAGGGTAGCCCGTTGCTAGGCAGCTGACATGGAGGTTAGGGACAGTCCAATGACAGGCCTAAAAGGTAGTGTTGTTGTTGGTGGAGAGGTGGATGGCTGTCGAAAAACTGTTGCTGAAAAAAAAATAAACAGCAAATGCGAGAACATGGGTAAGTCGACGTATAAATACATCCCAAGATTTACACCCATTGGTTGAGAAGGAGGAAAGTGATAATTGCAAGAGTGAGCCCATAGGTTACACAGCAAGCTTGCGAAATGTGCATTATTGTGCATTGCTTATAGGCTTTAAGGTAAATAGGTGAATGACGTTCCACACATGGCTAACAGGGGAAGAGGAGGAGAAACAAGACGCTGTGCTGATGATGATACGTTTTGTATTCATTCCCACTAGAATAGGAAACAACGTGAATTCTGTTCCGCTTACCGGACGAAAAGTTAAACAAGCATTCAGACCAGCCTTCCCGATTGAACCACGTTATAATGGCGGTGCAGTGAAGTGGTCCACACCTATAACACATGACATTAAATGTCACAGGTGAGTGAACGAATGAACGCATGGATGGCTGGAGAGGTGGAAGAATGAGGGACAAACAAATCGATGCAATGATCGAGGGACGGGTAGAAAGAGGCTTGAGGGTTAAAGTAGCCCTTTTACCTCAGAGTGTACCCTACTCTTTCTCCAATACTGATTTTAGAGGGGATATTGAAATAGGTTACCTGACTTTTAATCAGTAGTTTGGGGCGACTTCCAAATAGCCTAGCCTACTCCGTGGCGCATATAGGAGGTCGTCGGGAAGACTCTGATCGGTATTCTTTCTAGAAAACCACAACAATTGATGACTTCGGGTGTAAAAATAAGAGATTGGTGCCCTCTGTCGGTTTTTTCTAGTGATTGCCCCACTATCATTTGCGGACGGTAAACTGATCCTAGATTTGTGGGTACGAGCCACAACCCCTCTCGCCTCCTTCCCTGATTGGCCGAACGGTGACACTTCTCAGCCTCTGATTGGTCAAGAGCGGCCCAGCGGTAGTTTGTAGCGCTGCACAAGGTGGAAGTGGAACCACTCAAGAAGCGTAAAGCCTTTAGACCTCCGTTCCACCAGCAAGAATAAGGCCGTGATCTTGGCAATTTCCCTTCAGAATAAAAGTCCCACAATGAAGATGGTAGAAAATAATAAAATAGTCGAAATTCATAACATGTTTAACAATATGAAAAAATGAAAAAAGTTAATTGCCTTTATAGCACAAATAATATTATAGCATTTGACATTTACTGTTAACAGCATTAAAAGTAATGATTTCTAGTATTGATTACTAGTTGTCATGGTGACAACAGTAATACAAATAAAAAAACATTATTTGTAATGCTTCTATTAATAATCATTGTAATACAAATATTAATAATACACTATTATTATTATTATTATTATTATTATTATTATCAACTTTAGAAAATACTTTTAAAATCCCATTGTTAATTAGCCCATTGGTATTGCTTGATGTTCAGTACGTTTTTCATATGGGACATACATATTGCACCGTACACTATTTTCTGTACTTTGTGGCAGTAAAAGGGATTCCATTCTACCCAGGAGCACTTCTAGTTTCCAAATCCACAGAGTTTACACCCAGAGGAGTGTCACTCGTTCTACAAACAAACAATATGTTTATTCAAAAATGAGAATGAATGAATGAGTGAACGCCAATAGTGTGCAAAGCTGCCATCAAGGCAAAGGGTGGCTATTTGAAGAATCTCAAATATAAAATATATTTTGATTTGTTTAACACTTCTTTGGTTACTACATGATTCCATATGTGTTGTTTCATGGTTTTGATATTTCCACTATTATTCTACAATGTAGAAAATAGTAAAAATAAAGAAAAACCCTGGAATGAGTAGGCGTGTCCAAACTTTTGACTGTTACTGTATATACACAATCTTGCCTGCATCTAGCTGATCTGGGCTGTAATCATTAGTCCAACAGTTGTAAACGAGAGTTTCTATTGGACAGATTCAGGTATGTTTGTCCTAGTTCTGTTCTGTTTGCTTCCGTTTTAAAATGTTTTTTTTTTTTACAGAATCGGCGGAATGAATACATCCCTGATCACACGTAAACACAGTTGACTTTCATAGCAGCCACATACAAACAGCATGATCATTTTGCTCATTGTATAATTCCTTCTCGCATCTACGCGCTCTCCTCCTCTCACCTTTTCCCTTCGCTTGTGGACTTCACTGCACAACACATCAGCAGTCTGTGATCAGGCGAAAAAACCTTTCCAAGCCGAACTGTCATATCATAACCGCTAACCGCTACACACAGCCTACATCGTTGTAACCATTATTAGCTAACGTCATAGTTAACATAGCTACTAGAACTAACGCATTAATAAACCCTCTACAATCATGCAGTACAGTGCACAGTTAGAAAGCAGTTTAGCAGTTACACCGGCGGGCCCTGGTGGCAATAAATTAATAAAACCAAAAGCTTACCTTGACTTGGAAGAGTTCCAGTGTTGGATAGCCATAGCCAGCTAGCTAACATAGCATCCCTCTCTGTTTAAATATATTTAGTATAGTTTTATCTAAAAAAAAAAAAGCTTGCTATTGAAAATGTCCTGGCTATTGAAAATGTCCTGGCTATGAAAATGTCCTGGCTATTGAAAATGTCCTGGCTATGAAAATGTCCTGGCTATTGAAAATGTCCTGGCTATTGAAAATGTCCTGGCTATGAACATGTGACCATGCTGTGTAGTGTGACCGTGCTGTGTAGTGTGACCGCGCTGTGTAGTGTGACCGCGCTGTGTAGTGTGACCGCGCTGTGTAGTGTGACCGTGCTGTGTGACTGTGCTGTGTAGTGTGACCGTGCTGTGTAGTGTGACCGTGCTGTGTAGTGTGACCATGCTGAGTGTGACCGTGCTGTGTGACCGCGCTGTGTAGTGTGACCGCGCTGTGTAGTGTGACCGCGCTGTGTAGTGTGACCGTGCTGTGTAGTGTGACCGTGCTGTGTAGTGTGACCGCGCTGTGTAGTGTGACCGCGCTGTGTAGTGTGACCGTGCTGTGTAGTGTGACTGTGCTGTGTAGTGTGACCGCGCTGTGTAGTGTGACCGCGCTGTGTAGTGTGACCGTGCTGTGTAGTGTGACCGCGCTGTGTAGTGTGACCGCGCTGTGTAGTGTGACCGTGCTGTGTAGTGTGACCGTGCTGTGTAGTCAATCAATCAATTTTATTTTATATAGCCCTTCTTACATCAGCTAATATCTCGAAGTGCTGTACAGAAACCCAGCCTAAAACCCCAAACAGCTAGTAATGCAGGTGTAGAAGCACGGTGGCTAGGAAAAACTCCCTAGAAAGGCAAAACCTAGGAAGAAACCTAGAGAGGAACCAGGCTATGAGGGGTGGCCAGTCCTCTTCTGGCTGTGCCGGGTGGAGATTATAACAGAACCATGCCAAGATGTTCAAAAATGTTCATAAGTGACAAGCATGGTCAAATAATAATCAGGAATAAATCTCAGTTGGCTTTTCATAGCCGATCATTAGAGTTTAAAACAGCAGGTCTGGGACAGGTAGGGGTTCCATAACCGCAGGCAGAACAGTTTAAACTGGAATAGCAGCAAGGCCAGGCGGACTGGGGATAGCAAGGAGTCACCACGGCCGGTAGTCCCGACGTATGGTCCTAGGGCTCAGGTCTCTCAGTTGGCTTTTCATAGCCGATCATTTAGAGTTGAAAACAGCAGGTCTGGGACAGGTAGGGGTTTCGTAGCCGCAGGCAGAACAGTTGAAACTGGAATAGCAGCAAGGCCAGGCGGACTGGGGGCAGCAGGGTGTCATCATGCCCGGTAGTCCTGACGTATGGTCCTAGGGCTCAGGTTCTCAGAGAGAAAGAGAGAACGAGAGAATTAGAGAGAGCATACTTAAATTCACACAGGACACTGGATAAGACAGGAGAAGTACTCCAGGTATAACCAACTAACCCCAGCCCCCCGACACATAAACTACTGCAGCATAAATACTGGAGGCTGAGACAGGAGCGGTCCGGAGACACTGTGGCCCCATCCGAAGAAACCCCCGGACAGGGCCAAACAGGAAGGATATAACCCCACCCACTCCGCCAAAGCACAGCCCCCGCACCACTAGAGGGATATCCCCAACCACCAACTTACAATCCTGAGACAAGGCCGAGTATAGCCCACAGAGGTCTCCACCACAGCACAAACCAAGGGGGGGGGGGGGGCGCCAACCCAGACAGGAAGATCACGTCAGTAACTGTAGTGTGACCGTGCTGTGTAGTGTGACCATGCTGAGTGTGACCGTGCTGTGTGACCGCGCTGTGTAGTGTGACCGCGCTGTGTAGTGTGACCGTGCTGTGTAGTGTGACCGTGCTGTGTAGTGTGACCGCGCTGTGTAGTGTGACCGCGCTGTGTAGTGTGACCGTGTTGTGTAGTGTGACCGTGCTGTGTAGTGTGACCGTGCTGTGTAGTGTGACCATGCTGAGTGTGACCGTGCTGTGTGACCGCGCTGTGTAGTGTGACCGCGCTGTGTAGTGTGACTGCGCTGTGTAGTGTGACCGTGCTGTGTAGTGTGACTGCGCTGTGTAGTGTGACCGCGCTGTGTAGTGTGACCGCGCTGTGTAGTGTGACCGTGCTGTGTAGTGTGACCGTGCTGTGTAGTGTGACCATGCTGTGTAGTGTGACCGTGCTGTGTAGTGTGACCGTGCTGTGTGACCGTGCTGTGTAGTGTGACCGTGCTGTGTAGTGTGACCGTGCTGTGTAGTGTGACCGTGTTGTGTAGTGTGACCGTGCTGTGTAACCGTGCTGTGTAGTGTGACCGTGCTGTGTAGTGTGACCATGCTGAGTAGTGTGACCGTGCTGTGTAGTGTGACCAAGCTGTGTAGTGTGACCAAGCTGTGTAGTGTGACCGTGTTGTGTAGTGTGACCGTGCTGTGTAGTGTGACCATGCTGTGTGACCGTGCTGTGTAGTGTGACCGTGCTGTGTGACCGTGCTGTGTAGTGTGACCGTGTTGTGTAGTGTGACCGTGCTGTGTAGTGTGACCATGCTGTGTGACCGTGCTGTGTAGTGTGACCGTGCTGTGTGACCGTGCTGTGTAGTGTGACCGTGTTGTGTAGTGTGACCGCGCTGTGTAGTGTGACCGTGCTGTGTAGTGTGACCGTGCTGTGTAGTGTGACCGTGCTGTGTAGTGTGACCGTGCTGTGTGACCGTGCTGTGTAGTGTGACCGTGCTGTGTAATGTGACCGCGCTGTGTAGTGTGACCGTGCTGTGTAGTGTGACCGTGCTGTGTAGTGTGACCACGCTGTGTAATGTGACCACGCTGTGTAGTGTGACCGTGCTGTGTAGTGTGACCGTGCTGTGTAGTGTGACCACGCTGTGTAATGTGACCGCGCTGTGTAGTGTGACCGTGCTGTGTAGTGTGACCGTGCTGTGTAGTGTGACCGCGCTGTGTAATGTGACCGTGCTGTGTAGTGTGACCGCGCTGTGTAGTGTGACCGCGCTGTGTAGTGTGACCGTGCTGTGTAATGTGACCGTGCTGTGTAGTGTGACCGCGCTGTGTAGTGTGACCACGCTGTGTAATGTGACCGCGCTGTGTAGTGTGACCGTGCTGTGTAGTGTGACCGCGCTGTGTAATGTGACCGCGCTGTGTAGTGTGACCGTGCTGTGTAGTGTGACCGTGCTGTGTAGTGTGACCGCGCTGTGTAGTGTGACCGTGCTGTGTAGTGTGACCGCGCTGTGTAGCCAAGGCAACTGTTATATAAACTCAGCCAAAAAAGAAACGTCCCTTTTTCAGGACCCTGTCTTTCAAAGATAATTAGGAAAAATCCAAATAACTTCACAGATCTTCATTGTAAAGGGTTTAAACACTGTTTCCCATGCTTGCTCAATGAACCATAAACAATTAATGAACATGCACCTGTGGAACGGTCGTTAAGACACTAACAGCTTACAGACTGTAGGCAATTAAAAGGTCACAGTTATGAAAACTTAGGACACTAAAGAGGCCTTTCTACTGACTCTGAAAAACACCAAAAGATAGATGCACAGGGTCCCTGCTCATCTGCGTGAACGTGCCTTAGGCATGCTGCAAGGAGGCATGAGGACTGCAGATGTGGCCAGGGCAATAAATTGCAATGTCCGTACTGTGAGACGCCTAAGACAGCGCTACAGGGAGACAGGACGGACAGCTGATCGTCCTCGCAGTGGCAGACCACGTGTAACAACACCTGCACAGGATCGGTACATCCGAACATCACACCTGCGGGACAGGTACAGGATGGCAACAACAACTGCCCGAGTTACACCAGGAACGCAAAATCCCTCCAACTGTCCACAATAGGCTGAGAGAGGCTGGACTGAGGGCTTGTAGGCCTGTTGTAAGGCAGGTCCTCACCAGACATCACCAGCAACAACGTCGCCTATGGGCACAAACCCACCATCGCTCTTCACTGACGAGTCGCGGTTTTGTCTCTCCAGGGGTGATGGTCAGATTCTTGTTTATCGTTGAAGGAATGAGCGGTACACCGAGGCCTGTACTCTGGAGCGGGATCGATTTGGAGGTGGAGGGTCCGTCATTGTCTGGGGCGGTGTGTCACAGCATCATCGGACTGAGCTTGTTGTCATTGCAGGCAATCTCAACGCTGTGTGTTACAGGGAAAACATCCTCTTCCCTCATGTGGTACTCTTCCTGCAGGCTCATCCTAACATGACCCTCCAGCATGACAATGCCACCAGCCATACTGCTCGTTCTGTGCGGGATTTCCTGTAAGACAGGAATGTCAGTGTTCTGCCATGGCCAGCGAAGAGCCCGGATCTCAATCCCATTGAGCACGTCTGGGACCTGTTGGATCGGAGGGTGACGGCTAGGGCCATTCCCCCCCAGAAATGTCAGGGAACTTGCAGGTGCCTTGGTGGAAGAGTGTGGTAACATCTCACAGCAAGAACTGGCAAATCTGGTGCAGTCCATGAGGAGGAGATGCACAGCAGTTCTTAATGCAGCTGGTGGCCACACCAGATACTGACTGTTACTTTTGATTTTGACCCCCCCTTTGTTCAGGGATACATTATTACATTTCTGTTAGTCACATGTCTGTGGAACATGTTCAGTTTATGTCTCAGTTGTTGAATCTTGTTATGTTCATACAAATATTTACACATGTTAAGTTTGCTGAAAATAAACGCAGTTGACAGTGAGAGGACGTTTCTTTTTTTGCTGAGTTTATATTCATACAGTGCATTCGGAAAGTATTCAGACCTCTTGACTTTTTCCACATTTTTTTACGTTACAGCCTTATTCTAAAATTGATTAAATTGTTCCCCCCCCCCCCTTATCAATCTACACACAATACCCCATAATGACAAAGCAAAAAACGTTTTTTTGAAAATTTACCAAATAGCCTCAATTCGTCGGGGGCATGGACTCTACAAGGTGTCGAAAACGTTACACAGGGATGCTGGCCCATGTTGACTCCAATGCTTCCCACAGTTGTGTCAAGTTGGCTGGATGTCCTTTGGGTGGTGGGGCATTCTTGATACACACGGGAAACTGTTGAGTGTGAAAAACCCAGCAGTGTTGCAGTTCTTGACACACTCAAACCGGTGCTCCTGGCACCTACTACCATACCCTGTTCAAAGGCACTTCAATCTTTTGTCTTGCCCATTCACCCTCTGAATGGCACACATACACAATCCATGTCTCAATTGTCTCAAGGCTTAAAAATCCTTATTTAACCTGTCTCCTCCCCTTCATCTACACTGATTGAAGTGGATTTAACAAGTGACATCAATAAGGGATCTTAGCTTTCACCTGGATTCACCTGGTCAGTCTATGTCATGGAAAGAGCAGGTGTTCCTAATGTTTTGTACACTCAGTGTATTTTATATTTTATAGTAAGAACAGGGCATATAATGAAAGATAACATATAATTTCCCCAAATAACCTTGTTGACTGTTGTGGGTTGCGCAAAGTGATATTCTGGGCTTATAAAACAAGCAAGAGCAGTGCGTGGGTTTCTCTTTACTTGACCTTATAGCACAGAGACATAGCTTATGAATGCATTTCTAACCGGTTATTTACATTTTTAGTCATTTAGCAGACGCTCTTATCCAGAGCGACTTACAGTTAGTGAATGCATACATTTTCATACTGGCCCCCCGTGGGAAAACGAACCCACATCCCTGCCGGCCAAACCCTCCCCTACCTTGGACGACGCTGGACCAATAGTGCGCCGCCCATGGGTCTCCCGGTCGCGACAGAGCCTGGACTCGAACCAGGATCTCTAGTGGCACAGCTAGCCTTAGACCACTGCGCCACTCAGGAGTTATAGGGTTAATGCAATTATCACAGCTGGTCTGGTGGTATTAAGTCCTTCCTCCCCGGTAATTTACCCGCTACTGAAGTTAACGAATTTCATCTTTGTGAGACGATTTGTTTACCGAGAAAAAATAAGAAAAAAGCCTAGAGGCCTATGACTTCTTAATCCGGCCCTGCAAATAGGTTTGGACTTTAACTGGGGTCAAATAGGTTTGGACATTTGCTGTGGAAATAGGTTTGGACTTTAACTGTGGTCAAATAGGTTTGGACATTTGCTGTGGAAATAGGTTTGGACTTTAACTGTGGTCAAATAGGTTTGGACTTTTACTGTGGTCAAATAGGTTTGGACTTTTACTGTGGTCAAATAGATTTGGACTTTTACTGTGGTCAAAAAGATTTTGACTTTTACTGTGGTCAAATAGGTTTGGACTTACTGTGGTCAAATAGATTTGGACATTTTCTGTGGTCAAATAGATTTGGACTTTTACTGTGGTCAAATAGATTTGGACTTTTATTACTGTGGTCAAAGAGATTTGGACTTACTGTGGTCAAATAGATTTGGACTTACTGTGGTCAAATATATTGTGACTTACTGTGGTAAAATAGGTTTGGACTTTAACTGTGGTCAAATAGATTTGGACTTTTACTGTGGTTAAATAGGTTTGGACTTTTACTGTGGTCAAATAGATTTGGACTTTAACTGTGGTCAAATAAATTTGGACTTACTGTGGTCAAATATATGTTGACTTACTGTGGTCAAATAGATTTGGACTTTAACTGTGGTCAAATAAATTTGGACTTACTGTGGTCAAATATATGTTGACTTACTGTGGTCAAATAGATTTGGACTTTAACTGTGGTCAAATAAATTTGGACTTACTGTGGTCAAATAGATTTGGACTTTTACTGTGGTCAAATAGGTTTGGACTTTTACTGTGGTCAAATAGATTTGGACTTTAACTGTGGTCAAATAGATTTGGACTTTTACTGTGGTAAAATAGATTTGGACTTACTGTGGTCAAATAGATTTTGACTTTTACTGTGGTCAAATAGATTTGGACTTACTGTGGTCAAATAGATTTGGACTTTTACTGTGGTCAAATAGATTTGGACTTTTAATGTGGTCAAATAGATTTGGACATACTGTGGTGAAATAGATTTGGACTTTTACTGTGGTCAAATAGGTTTGGACTTTAACTGTGGTCAAATAGATTTTGACTTTTACTGTGGTCAAATAGGTTTGGACGTTTACTGTGGTCAAATAGATTTGGACTTTAACTGTGGTCAAATAGATTTGGACTTTTAATGTGGTCAAATAGATTTGGACTTACTGTGGTGAAATAGATTTGGACATACTGTGGTCAAATAGGTTTGGACTTTAACTGTGGTCAAATAGATTTGGACTTTTACTGTGGTCAAATAGGTTTGGACGTTTACTGTGGTCAAATAGATTTTGACTTTTACTGTGGTCAAATAGGTTTGGACATTTAGTGTGGTCAAATAGATTTGGACTTTAACTGTGGTCAAATAGATTTGGACTTTTAATGTGGTCAGATAGATTTGGACGTACTGTGGTGAAATAGATTTGGACTTTTACTGTGGTCAAATAGGTTTGGACTTTAACTGTGGTCAAATAGATTTGGACTTTTACTGTGGTCAAATAGGTTTGGACGTTTACTGTGGTCAAATAGATTTGGACTTTAACTGTGGTCAAATAGATTTGGACTTTTACTGTGGTCAAATAGATTTGGACTTTTACTGTGGTCAAATAGATTTGGACTTACTGTGGTCAGATAGATTTGGACTTACTGTGGTCAAATAGATTTGAACTTTTACTGTGGTCAAATAGATTTGGACTTTTACTGTGATGAAATAGATTTGGACTTTTACTGTGGTCAAATATATTTGGACTTTTACTGTGGTGAAATAGATTTGGACTTACTGTGGTCAAATAGATTTGGACTTTTACTGTGGTGAAATAGATTTGAACTTTAACTGTGGTCAAATAGATTTGGACATACTGTGGTCAACTAGATTTGGACTTTTACTGTGGTCAAATAGATTTGGATTTTACTGTGTTCAAATAGATTTGGACTTACTGTGGTCAAATAGATTTGGACTTACTGTGGTCAAATAGATTTGGACTTACTGTGGTCAAATAGATTTGAACTTTTATTGTGGTCAAATAGATTTGGACTTTTACTGTGATGAAATAGATTTGAACTTTTACTGTGGTCAAATAGATTTGGACTTTTACTGTGGTGAAATAGATTTGAACTTTAACTGTGGTCAAATAGATTTGGACATACTGTGGTCAACTAGATTTGGACTTTTACTGTGGTCAAATAGATTTGGATTTTACTGTGTTCAAATAGATTTGGACTTACTGTGGTCAAATAGATTTGGACTTACTGTGGTCAAATAGATTTGGACTTACTGTGGTCAAATAGATTTGGACTTACTGTGGTCAAATAGATTTGGACTTACTGTGGTCAAATAGATTTGGACTTACTGTGGTCAAATAGATTTGGACTTACTGTGGTCAAATAGATTTGGACTTTAACTGTGGTCAAATAGATTGGACTTACTGTGGTCAAATAGATTTGGACTTTTACTGTGGTCAAATAGATTTGGACTTTTACTGTGGTCAAATAGATTTGGACTTTTACTGTGGTCAAATAGATTTGAACTTTTACTGTGGTCAAATAGATTTAGACTTTTACTGTGGTCAAATAGATTTTGACTTACTGTGGTCTTACTTATTTGGACTTACTTACCTGGACACTATATGGTACAAATATAGCACTGTACAGGAAAAACAAAAATTACAAAAAATTAACGATTTGACCTCTCTCTTTGTTTGCTTCATACAAGACTGGCACTCTTGGCCAATGATGGCAGTGACTCTTGGCTTGGCCAATGATGGCAGTGACTCTTGGCTTGGCCAATGATGGCAGTGACTCTTGGCTTGGCCAATGATGGCAGGGATTCTTGGCTTGGCCAATGATGGCAGGGACTCTTGACTTGGCCAATGATGGCAGTGACTCTTGGCTTGGCCAATGATGGCAGTGACTCTTGGCTTGGCCAATGATGGCAGTGACTCTTGGCTTGGCCAATGATGGCAGTGACTCTTGGCTTGTCCAATGATGGCAGTGATTCTTGGCTTGTCCAATGATGGCAGTGACTCTTGGCTTGTCCAATGATGGCAGTGACTCTTGGCTTGTCCAATGATGGCAGTGACTCTTGGCTTGGCCAATGATGGCAGTGACTCTTGGCTTGGCCAATGATGGCAGTGACTCTTGGCTTGGCCAATGATGGCAGTGACTCTTGGCTTGTCCAATGATGGCAGTGACTCTTGGCTTGTCCAATGATGGCAGTGACTCTTGGCTTGTCCAATGATGGCAGTGACTCTTGGCTTGGCCAATGATGGCAGTGACTCTTGGCTTGGCCAATGATGGCAGTGACTCTTGGCTTGGCCAATGATGGCAGTGACTCTTGGCTTGCCCAATAATGGCAGTGACAGATAATCCAACTATTAGCATATGATTAGGTGAGAAGCTAACTGCTTAAGAGAAACAATGAAAACAGTGTGATCAGTAGATGAAGTGTTAACTGACTGGCATTCCTGTAAAATACCCACGTTATCCTAATGATGATGAGCAGGCAGCAGACTTTACACATTTAAATCAGTCAGCCTTACGTGCTAAAACGTGCATCAGGCCAAGTGTTTTGGCTAGACAAATAAAATATATATTTTTGAGGCAGTATCCTAGTAAGATGATGTTGCTACAGGTTAGTATCACCCCTTTTACAGATATTTTTTTTCTTAAAATGACATGGAAACAATCAGTGGCGACCCGTCATTCAAATCTGTTTTTTGTGCCTGTTTTGCATGTTATTTTGCCATTAATACGTGTCACATATCAGTTTGCAAACAATGTAAAAAATAATCTAACAATCATTGAGTTAATAAAGCCGCCGTACAAACATGGTCTCTTTTTTGCTTTCTTGAGTAAGGCAGCTCCGAAATGCAGGTGTTTCAGCCAGCTCAGTGCTTTCTGTGGCGGTGGGGCAGCCAGTGGAAAATACGGACCGTAGGGGTTGGTAATGTTCTTTAGTTGCGCCGTGATTGGCTCAGTGTTCTGTCACCGCAAAATCTAAGGGTAGAGCTTGAAAATTCAAGCCCCTTGGCTGCTGCCATAGAGTTACATTAGAAGTGCCCATCCAAGAAGGCTCAAGGTCATTGGTCACAGATAAAATGACGTCAAATCATGCTATATCTACAGTAGCTTTGATTGGACTGATCATGTCAACATCATACTTTCAAAATCTAGCAGTCATGATCATGAATCAAGTCGACAATCTACTGGCAAATCCTTTTCAATCCTTGTCATATGAAGATAAATAATGAAGAGAAATTATAGATAAAATGCATCGGTGCTCGTCGGCCATTGGACATGAACTTTACACAAGAAGTTGGAAATCGCAAATTCAACAATGAGTTGTTTGGAAGGAATCAGTGGCTAACTAACTAAATGATAGGTCTACACACACAAAACACATTGTAGACTTTTATTTTTTTTGCAATCACATAATATCTCATATAAATACTTTTAATTATTCTTTGTATGATAACTAGTATAATATATATCGATAATTGTGCACATTTTCCATCATTTTCAGCTTAATCGTTCATTTACAAAGTATATAGGACGGAACTCTTATTCTGAAGGATTCCAAAAATCCGTGACCCGGAAGTACTTAGTTATTCTTGCCTACTTCACAGCGGTAAATCGTAGGTTGAGAACGAGATGTAAATAAGCGGATCTAACGGTCTAGATAACCGCAGACCTCTTTATTTACTAGACAACAACAACATTTAGTCAGAATGGTTTTGTTTACTTGTCTGACGGTGTTTTTGCTGAGCGCGTTGGTCGAGGGAGCAGAGAAGAAAGAGGGAGATGACGAGTGGGTTCACCTGCCTAATAAATGTGAAGGTAGGAAGAACAGGACCGATGCTATTCATTCACCCCCCATTTGGAAACCCAAAATAGAGAGAGCTGGTATTTTATTGTCTAAAACGAGTTGTATTATGTCTGAAATGTAGGCATACAAATACCCTTATAACCTTTCAGTCTTTTCCCGAGAAGAACAGACACAATACTATTCATTCGTTACATTTTTTAAAACTATTTTTAAAAAAAACCTAAGCTTATTTAATTCATTTTCATTCATTCTATTAGCCAGAACGAGTTGCATTATGTCATTTGTTACCCCTGATAAACGGATAGTAGTAGTCTTTGCCCGTTGTAGCGTAGCAGTGTGCGTGCGTGATGCAGAAGTGAAACCATACAGTTGACTACTTCCTCCTTTTAGACACCTGATACTACAGGAAATATAACGATTTATACTTCCTCTCTCTCTCTCAATTCAACTCAAAGGGCTTTATTGGCATGGGAAACATATGTTAACATTGCCAACGCAAGTGAAATAGATCAAACAAAAGTGAAATAAACAATAGAAAATGTACAGTAATCATTACACTCACAAAAGTTCCGAAGGAATAGAGACATTTCAAATATCATATTATGTCTACAGTGAGGGAAAAAAGTATTTGATCCCCTGCTGATTTTGTACGTTTGCCCACTGACAAAGAAATGATCAGTCTATAATTTTAATGGTAGGTTTATTTGAACAGTGAGAGACAGAATAACAACAAAAAAACGCATGTCAAAAATGTTATAAATTGATTTGCATTTTAATGAGGGAAATAAGTATTTGACCCCTCTGCAAAACATGACTTAGTACTTGGTGGCAAAACCCTTGTTGGCAATCACAGACATTTCTTGTAGTTGGCCACCAGGTTTGCACACATCTCAGGAGGGATTTTGTCCCACTCCTCTTTGCAGATCTTCTCCAAGTCATTAAGGTTTCGAGGCTGACGTTTGGCAACTCAAACCTTCAGCTCCCTCCACAGATTTTCTATGGGATTAAGGTCTGGAAACTGGCTAGGCCACTCCAGGACCTTAATGTGCTTCTTCTTGAGCCACTCCTTTGTTGCCTTGGCCGTGTGTTTTGGGTCATTGTCATGCTGGAATACCCATCCACGACCCATTTTCAATGCCCTGGCTGAGGGAAGAAGGTTCTCACCCAAGATTTGACGGTACATGGCCCCGTCCATCGTCCCTTTGATGCGGTGAAGTTGTCCTGTCCCCTTAGCAGAAAAACACCCCCAAAGCATAATGTTTCCACCTCCATGTTTGACGGTGGGGATGGTATTCTTGGGGTCATAGGCAGCATTCCTCCTCCTCCAAACACGGCGAGTTGAGTTGATGCCAAATAGCTCCATTTTGGTCTCATCTAACCACAACACTTTCACCCAGTTCTCCTCTGAATCATTCAGATGTTCATTGGCAAACTTCAGACGGCCCTGTATATGTGCTTTCTTGAGCAGGGGGACCTTGCGGGCGCTGCAGGATTTCAGTCCTTCACGGCGTAGTGTGTTACCAATTGTTTTCTTGGTGACTATGGTCCCAGCTGGCTTGAGATCATTGACAAGATCCTCCTGTGTAGTTCTGGGCTGATTCCTCACCATTCTCATGATCATTGCAACTCCACGAGGTGAGATCTTGCATGGAGCCCCAGGCCGAGGGAGATTGACAGTTCTTTTGTGTTTTTCCATTTGCAAATAATCGCACAAACTGTTGTCACCTTCTCACCAAGCTCCTTGGCGATGGTCTTGTAGCCCATTCCAGCCTTGTGTAGGTCTACAATCTTGTCCCTGACATCCTTGGAGAGGTCTTTGGTCTTGGCCATGGTGGAGAGTTTGGAATCTGATTGATTGATTGCTTCTGTGGACAGGTGTCTTTTATACAGGTAACAAGCTGAGATTAGGAGCACTCCCTTTAAGAGTGTGCTCCTAATCTCAGCTTGTTACCTGTATAAAAGACACCTGGGAGCCAGAAATCTTTCTGATTGAGAGGGGGTCAAATACTTATTTCCCTCATTAAAATGCAAATCAATTTATAACATTTTTTACATGCGTTTTTCTGGATTTTTTTGTTGTTATTCTGTCTCTCACTGTTCAAATAAACCTACCATTAAAATGATAGACTGATCATTTCTTTGTCAGTGGGCAAACGTACAAAATCAGCAGGGGATCAAATACTTTTTTCCCTCACTGTATATACTGTCTCTCTGTCCATCTCTCTGTCTCTCTCTCTCTCCTCTCAGTGTGTAAGTTCGTCAGTATTGAGATGAAGTCTGCCTTCGAGGAGACGGGCAACACCAAGGAATTGATCAAGAGGAACTACCGTTTCCTTGACGACAACAAGGGAGCTCCGCCAATCAAATATGTCAAGTCGTAAGTGACGTTTATCACACATTTACAGCTTGATGTCATAGAATGTGAAATGACTCTGAATAGATCTTCTCTTGCTGAATGCAGTAGTGTTTTCCCATAGGGCTCCTGTCAAAAGCAGTGCACTGTATTTGGAAATAGGATGCAAATTCATCTTATATAGAATGGAGTTGCCCCTAGACTGATCCAAGTTCAGTTTGATGTCTTCCCCACTTAATGATAAAGGTCAGGGACTGGTGAGGTTAAACTGATCCTAGATCTGGGCCTCACTTCTGCCTACATCCTATGTTCACTAGCTTTTGAGCCTTTCACTGTAGAAGTACTTGACTTGAGCGAGCGGTATCTATTTCCTCTCTGTGCCGTTTCTGTGGAGATAACAGGGCTGCTATGGTAGCAGGGGACAGGAACTTGGTCTGGGTCCCTTCCTGTGGGAGGCGGCCTAGGCTTTATAAATAGGAAGGTCTGTCATTATGTGACGGGAGGTTGAGTCATGACTTGTGAACACTAGAAGAAAGGCTAAATTACTAAATTAAACAGAGGATCATTTTTTTCAAACAAGCCTGCTTCGATCTCTCTCCCGTCCTCCATCTGTCAATCATTCTCTGTACCCCCTCCTCTCTCCTCTCTTCTCCCTCCCCTCCCTCCCCCTCCTCCCTCCCCCTCCTCCCTCCTCTCCCTCCCCCTCCCTCCCCCTCCTCCCTCCCTCCTCTCCCTCCCCCTCCTCTCCCTCCCCCCTCTCTTTCTCCCTCACTCTTTTTCTTGGCCTCCTCCTTTCTCTCATTTTATCTCTCTCCCCCCTCCCTATCCCCCCCCCTCCTTCTCTCCCCCCCCTCCCTCTCTCCCCCGCCTCCTTCTCTGCCCCGCCTCCTTCTCTCCCCCCTCCCTCTCTCCCTCCTCTCTCTCCCCCCTCCCTCCCTCTCTGTCTCTGTCTCTGTCTCTCTTTGTCTCTCTCTATAGAGATATCCGTTTCATTGAGGTTGTGGAGAATGTGTGTCAGAGGCTCTCTGGCTACAACCTACACAAGGAGAGGGAGGGCAGCAACCGCTTTGCCAAGGTCAGTACGTGTGTGTGTGTGTGTGTGTGTGTGTGTGTGTGTGTGTGTGTGTGTGTGTGTGTCAGAGGCTCTCTGAGTAAAGACAAGGACACACACATGTAATAACACACATCAATAGTTGTGTAACTAGACACAGATCATCTTTCCCTCTCTTTCTGCCTCCCTCCTCTCTCCCTCCTCTCCTTCTCTCCACCCCCTCTCTATCTACCCTCTCTATCTCCCCCTCCCCCCTCTCTCTCCACCCCTCTCCTCCCTCTCATCTCTCTCCCCAGGGTATGTCAGAGACCTTCTCTACCCTCCATGGTCTGGTCCATAAGGGGGTAAAGGTCGTCATGGATATCCCCTATGAACTTTGGAACGAAACCTCCGCAGAGGTCGCTGACCTCAAGAAACAGGTGAGGATTAATTGACCAATTTTAATTAATCAATTTATTAAAAATGGTATTCCCAAACATATCAACTGTCTTCTGTTTACTTTTCAAATGTTGGTGTGTGTGTGTGTGTGTGTCTCACCCTGTGTGTGTGTGTGTCTCTCTGTCTCAGTGTGATGTGATGGTAGAGAAGTATGAGGAGGTTATTGAGGACTGGTACAAAGGCAGCCAGGAGGAAGACCTCACCACGTACCTCTGTGAGAAACACGTTCTGAAGGGACAGGACACCGGTAATACAGAGACACATTAAGCACACTTACATAGACACACACACACTAACTTATTTGATGGTTTTGAATGTCTTAGTTATTAGAATGCTGGTTTAATTACTCTTGTTCTCTCCCTCCCACCCTCTTCCTCTCTCCTCCTCTCTCCTCCTCTCCCATCACCTTCCTCCTCTCCTCCTCTCTCCTCCTCTTCCTCCTCTCTCCTCATCTCTTCCTTCTCTCTCCTCTCTCCTCCTCTTCCTCCTCTCTCCTCCTCTTCCTCCTCCTCTCCCTCCTCCTCTCTTTCCTCCTCTTCCTCCTCCTCTCTCCTCTCCTCCTTTCCTCCTCTCTCCTGTATCCTCCTCTCTTTCCTTCTCTCTCCTCCTCCTCTTCCTCCTCATCTTCCTCCTTTCTCCTCTTCCTCGTCCTCCTCCTCCTCCTCCTCCTCCTCCTCCTCCAGCCTGTCTGAAAGAGGAGTACTCCAAGAAGAAGGGAGACGCGGCAGCCATCGCTGAGGACAGGAAGAAGAAAAATAAGAAGGGAGGAGGAAAGACGAAGAGCAAAGACCTGGGAGGAGGAGGAGGAGGAGGAGGGAGTGAGGGTGGCAGGCAGGAAGGAGAGAAGACGATGAAGAAGAAGAAGAAAGAGAAGGTGAAGAAGAAGAAGAAGAGGAAGGTGAAGGCTGAGAAGGAGAGAGTGGAGAGGGAGGAGAGGGAGGGGGTCTCATCAGACGAAGACATCCAGAAAAGGGTGGCTCTGCCTGGGAAGAACACAGAGCTGTGAGACCCTGGAGGAATGGAGCCCTGGGGTGAGTCCCAAATGGCACCCTATTCCCTACATAGTGCACTACTTTTGACCAGAGCCCTATTAGTCCTGGTCAAAAGTAGTGCACTACATAGGGAATAGGGTGCCATTTTGGATGCATTCCTAGAACCAGGGGACTGATCGGGAGGTATCTTTCTCTCTTCTCCTCTCATTTTTTCCATTGATTATGTGATTTGATCCCCCAGAACCCCTTGCTCTTGGTAGTCAGATCTGGATGGTTGTATTGACAATACTACTGAATCTATGGTCTCATATGTGAAGTGTTTGTGTGTGTGCGTGCAGGGTGTGTGTGTGTGTGTGTGTGTGTGTGTGTGTGTGTGTGTGTGTGTGTGTGTGTGTGTGTGTGTGTGTGTGTGTGTGTGTGTGTGTGTGTGTGTGTGTGTGTGCTGTTCTGACACATTCTTGTTGCTTTTAAATGTATTTTTGCTACGTACTTTGGTTACATGTGTTCAACTGATTTTTTGGGTAGGAATAATAATAATAATATTTAAATAGAAAAGTTATTTTAACGGGGCGGACCATGGCCTCTATCGACAAGCTCTCGACTGAAATAAGGAGTTTTATTTGAATTTTTACAGACAACCGGTCATAAAGTGAAGCAACATATTGGTATCGTTTTGCTTTTTAATTTTCAATATAAATATACTGTATATCAAACAGAATGTATTGTTCAGTGAGACTGTGGAATTATTTTCTATTTTCAATATAGAATTATCCTTATCATTTATAGAATAACCCTTATCATTTATAGAATAACCCTTATCATTTATAGAGTAAACCTTATCATTTATAGAGTAAATCTTATCATTTATTTGAGCCTCATTGTCTTTTTTTTTCTTGTTGTAGACTGCTGGATTTCTGTTTCTGTACTTTTGTTTTGTTTAAGATTGTTGTTCTCGGTCAGTGACTCAGCTGAGAGTATATATACTGAACAAAAATATAAATGCAACATACAACAATTTAAATGATTTTTACTGAGTTACAGTTCATATGAGGAAATCAGTCAATTGAAATAAAGTCATTAGGCCTTATTAATCTATGGATTTCACATGACTGGGAAGGGGCGGGGCCAATGGGTGGGCCTGGGAGGGCATAGACCCACCCACCGGGGAGCCAGGCCCAGCCAATCAGAATGAATTTTTCCCCACAAAAGGGGCTTTATTACGGACAGAAACACTCCTCAGTTTCATCAGCTGTCCGGGTGGCTGGTCTCCGACGATCCCGCAGGTGAAGAAGCTGGACGTGGAGGTCCTGGGCCGGCGTGGTTACACGTGGTCTGCGGTTGTACATACTGCCAAATTCTCTAAAACGACGTTGGAGGCGGCTTATGGTAGAGAAATGAACATTCAATTCTCTGGCAACAGCTCTGGTGGACATTCCTGCAGTCAGCATGGCAATTGCACACTCCCTCAACACTTGAGACATCTGTGGCCATTCTGTTTTGTGACAAAACTGCACATTTTAGAGAGGCCTTTTATAGTCTCCAGCACAAGGTGCACCTGTGTAATGATCATGCTGTTTAATCAGCTTCTTGATATGCCACACCTGGCCAGGTGGATGGAACTGTAAGTCGCTCTGGATAAGAGCGTCTGCTAAATGACTAAAATGTAAATGTAAATGATTGTCTTGGCAAAGGAGAAATGCTCACTAACAGGGATGTAAACAAATTTTTGCACAAAATTTGATAGATATAAGCTTTTTGTGCATTTGGACAATTTCTGGGATCTTTTATTTCAGCTCATGAAACATGGGACCAACACCTTACGTGTTGCCTTTATAGTTTTGTTCAGTATATATACTGCTTACAGTAGGTGTTAGTTAAATTGAGGTGTGCGAGAGAGAGCGTCTGTATGTGTATGTTTTTAAGACCTTGTGTGCAAATGTTACCAGGATTGTTGACTGGAGGGAAAGATGCTGGCTGTGGGTGAATCCCCAGAAACAACAAGGTGGGTCAATAAAATCACTGCTGTTGAAATCCTGTCTTTGAGCTGTGAGTTTATCTCCCGTCAGCTGATTTCAAAGAAGAAGAAAAAAAGAAAAATGTAAGCACTCACTAACTGTAAGTCGTTCTGGATAAGAGCGTCTGCTAAATGACTAAAATGTAAATATGTAAAATGGATGACATCTTTCTGTTGTTTTATAACCATTTAATGAGATTGATTGATTGAAATTGATTGAAATTGATTGATTGGGCAATTGATGGTTTTTCTTTTGAATCATCTGACCTGTTGGGGGGTTCAAATATGGGTACCTCCGACTGTTGTCAACAGAGACATTTGCCATAACTGCAGGCAGCAGAGATATGGCATGTCTCGGCCTAACCCTTACCCATGCCACAGTACCACAGTAATAATAACCATATCGCCTGTATTTACCCCCCCGCTAATTATCTGCTAATATGACTATCATAAAGAACTACAAATACCATGATGATCTGGACGAGACTTTGGGAAGAAATAACACCATTCTCCAAACACTGTCATTTACAAATTGATATGAGCTAGGTAAAAATGGGTAATCCGTTTGGATAAGGGAATTGTAAATGTAAATGACAATAGTTTTAGATCTATTTGACCTTATTATCACTGGACACAAATGTGAAACCAGTCATGTGGCAGCAAACTGAAACATATCAACATATCACTTTTTTCCCCACAGTAGAGTTTATGACATGCTGTGCCATTGTGCAGAATTTAAAATTGTACAGACTTTTAAACTTGCAGGGATGGGTACTCTCGAATGGCTTAATTATAGGCTACCCCGACTTCCTCCGTTTCCTCTTTCTGTCAGGTAGTAGGCCTAATAACGACACATATTCAACTGCCAATTTACTGATAGTTCCCTTCAGTTGGATGTTTTTTTGAATGAATCAAACCACCGTTTTCTTTCTTCTGTGTCCAAAGCGGTTTTTTATTGATTCATAAATACTTTCCTAAACCTAAATAATCTACATGATCAGAGTATTTTTTTTAAATCTATCAATTGGTGTTGAAACTGAGATAAATATGCGTATACAGTTGAAGTCGTTAGTTTACATAAACTCATTTTTCAACCACTCCACAAATTTCTTGTTAACAAAATATAGTTTTGGCAAGTCGGTTAGGACATCTACTTTGTGATTGACACAAGTAATTTTTCCAACAATTGTTTACAGACAGATTATTCACTTAAAATTCACTGTATCACAATTCCAGTGGGTCAGAAGTTTACATACACTAAGTTGACTGTGCCTTTAAACAGTTTGGAAAATTCCAGAAAATGATGTCATGGCTTTAGAAGCTTCTGATAGGCTAATTGACATCATTTGAGTCAATTGGAGGTGTACCTGTGGATGTATTTCAAGGCCTTCCTTCAAACTCAGTGCCTCTATGCTTGACATCAGGGGAAATCAAAAGAAATCAGCCAAGACCTCAGAAAAAAAATTGTAGACCTCCACAAGTCTGGTTCATCCTTGGGAGCAATTTCCAAACGCCTGAAGGTACCATGTTCATCTGTACAAACAATAGTACGCAAGTATAAACACCATGGAACCACGCAGCCGTCATACCGCTCAGGAAGGAGACACGTTCTGTCTCCTAGAGATGAACGTACTTTGGTGCGAAAAAGTGCAAAACAATCCCAGAACAACAGCAAAGGACTTTGTGAAGATGCTGGAGGAAACCGGTACAAAAGTACCTATATCCACAGTAAAACGAGTCCTATATCGACATAACCTGAAAGGCCACTCAGCAAGGAAGAAGCCACTGCCCCAAAACCGCCATAAAAAAGCCAGACTACGGTTTGCAACTGCAAATGGGGACAAAGATTGTACTTTTTGGAGAAATGTCCTCTGGTCTGATGAAACAAAAATAGAACTGTTTGGCCATAATGACCATTGTTATGTTTGGAGGAAAAAGGGGCAGGCTTGCAAGCCGAAGAATACCATCTCAACCGTGAAGCATGGGGGTGGCAGTATCATGCTGTGGGGGTGCTTTGCTGCAGGAGGGACTGGTGCACTTCACAAAATAGATGGCATCATGAGGAAGGACAATTATGTGGATATATTGAAGCAACATCTCAAGACATCAGTCAGAAAGTTAAAGCTTGGTCGCAAATGGGTCTTCCAAATGGACAATGACCCCAAGCATACTTCCAAAGTTGTGGCAAAATGGCTTAAGGACAACAAAGTCAAGGTATTGGAGTGGCCATCACAAAGCCCTGACCGCAATCCTATAGAACATTTGTGGGCAGAACTAAAAAAGCGTGTGCGAGCAAGGAGGCCTACAAACCTGACTCAGTTACACCAGTTCTGTCAGGAGGAATGGGCTAAAATTCACCCAACTTATTGTGGGAAGCTTGTGGAAGGATACCCAAAACGTTTGACCCAAGTTAAACAATTTAAAGGCAATGCTACCAAATACTAATTGAGTGTATGTAAAGTTCTGACGCACTGGGAATGTGATGAAATAAATAAAAGCTGAAATAAATCATTCTCTCTACTATTATTCTGACATTTCACATTCTTAAAATAAAGTGGTGATCCTAACTGACCTAAGACAGGGAATTTTTACTAGGATTAAATGTCAGGAATTGTGAAAAACTGAGTTTAAATGTATTTAGCTAAGGTGTATGTAAACTTCCGACTTCAACTGTATTTACATGGCTTTCTTTCATTGATCCCTAATATTCTGAACCCGTTCTCTCAATGTATTACGAATCTGTCGACAAAATTGGAACTAAAAAAGGTACACCGTATTTAAAGCGGATGGCTGAAGATAAATGTACTGAAAACCCTATTGAATGAAAACTCCACGAGAAAATCTGTTGGCCAGCAAGTGGGAGGGTTTTCGGCGGTTGAATTAAATGTATTCAGCCGTCGCAAGGGAACCACGCCTACAAAAGCCCCCCCTGCGTAAGGTAAGTCTGAATACCAGCTACTGAGAAGTGCGTAGGAAAGGCGTTAATGTCCAACACCCTCATTGGGGACCATCAGATGTTTCACATTGTTATAGCCTTAAACAGGCACACCTGATTTTAATTAGTCTACTAATCATCAACCACTTGACTTATTGAATCGGGTGTGCCAATTTAGGGCTAAAACAAAAGAGGTGAAACTTCTGGTGGTCCCCGGGGAGAGGGTTGGGAAGTACTGACACAGAGGATACCTCTGATCTATATGAAAACCAGCAGTGAACAGTGAAGTAATTGTGGTTCAACTGTAGAATTGTGTGCAACAATAGCTCTGTTTAGCTCGTAAGGGGAAGTGAGATTGTGGGGGGCCCTGGAAACTGTCTTGAGCGGGTGCGAGGATATGACAATGGCGAACTTCAGAGGGGTACACACGACGACTACAGTACTATAACTTCAAACCAAAGTGCATTTGACTGAAACATTGTTTTGGAGTCATCTAAATCCATAAGGTTTCAAAACCATCCAGTCAATCGTTTTGTAAAACCAACAAATTAATTTGACTTCCTCATCTTGTCTCAGTTCCTTCATCCAATCTGATCTCAAAATACTAGACAGGAGAAAACAAAATGGTGGTTGCCTCATGGACAGGAAGAGGAAGCCACTTCAGACTATTAAGAAAATAAAATGGTGGCTGCCTCATGGACAGGAAGAGGAAGCCACTTCAGACAATTAAGATGTACCCTCTGTCTCTTCCGCCATTCAGGTCAATCAACCAATCTGGTGCCACTTACCATTGTGGCAGATGTCTCGAAGGTGTGTACCTGTGCTGTTCTTTGGCCACGTTCCAGGTTGACTACATTACAGAAGCCTGCCAGATCTCAAAACACCTAGACCCGGACAGGTGTTTAATAACGCATCAGAAAATCGGATGCCCTACTGCGCAGTCGATGACGTGGCGCGTAACCATTGGTTGACGCAGTGGAACGTCTGCAATGTAGTCAGCCTGGAACATGATACTTGCAATGACATCATAATAACTCATAAAAATATATTAGTCATGATATGAACACGCTGATGAGGAAAACAAAGACTCGTACATTCACAGGTTTATAAATGTACGGTTTATTAATATACACATTCTCTATCATCGTAATTTGCAACCACAGGACAGGACAGGTAAAACATTATTTTATGTTGTGTAATCCCTCAGTTTGCTCCCGTGGGTTGCAGTTTGTGTGACCTCCGTTGGTAAGTAGCTAATGGTCACTATCAAAAGACATTGGATCTCCATCATGCTGCATCACCCTTCACCCACAAAACGAATGTTCTGCTAAACAGGTATAAGTGCTGTGTACATTAATAACTGTCCTGTGAAGGTGCTGTGTACATTAATAACTGTCCTGTGAAGGTGCTGTGTACATTAATAACTGTCCTGTGAAGGTGCTGTGTACATTAATAACTGCCCAGTGAAGGTGCTGTGTACATTAATAACTGCCCAGTGAAGGTGCTGTGTACATGAATAACTGCCCAGTGAAGGTGCTGTGTACATGAATAACTGCCCAGTGAAGGTGCTGTGTACATTAATAACTGCCCAGTGAAGTTGCTGTGTACATTAATAACTGCCCTGTGAAGTTGCTGTGTACATTAATAACTGCCCAGTGAAGGTGCTGTGTACATGAATAACTGCCCAGTGAAGGTGATGTGTACATTAATAACTGCCCAGTGAAAATGCTGTGTACATTAATAACTGCCCAGTGAAGATGCTGTGCACATTAATAACTGCACAGTGAAGGTGCTGTGTACATTAATAACTGCCCAGTGAAGGTGATGTGTACATTAATAACTGCCCAGTGAAAATGCTGTGTACATTAATAACTGCCCTGTGAAGACACTGTGTACATTAATAACTGCCCAGTGAAGGTGCTGTGTACATTAATAACTGCCCAGTGAAGGTGCTGTGTACATGAATAACTGCCCAGTGAAGGTGCTGTGTACATTAATAACTGCCCAGTGAAGGTGATGTGTACATTAATAACTGCCCAGTTCAAATGCTGTGTACATTAATAACTGCCCTGTGAAGATGCTGTGTACATTAATAACTGCCCAGTGAAGTTGCTGTGTACATTAATAACTGCCCAGTGAAGGTGCTGTGTACATTAATAACTGCCCAGTGAAGGTGCTGTGTACATGAATAACTGCCCAGTGAAGGTGCTGTGTACATTAATAACTGCACAGTGAAGGTGCTGTGTACATTAATAACTGCCCAGTGAAGGTGCTGTGTACATTAATAACTGCCCAGTGAAGGTGCTGTGTACATGAATAACTGCCCAGTGAAGGTGCTGTGTACATTAATAACTGCACAGTGAAGGTGCTGTGTACATTAATAACTGCCCAGTGAAGGTGCTGTGTACATTAATAACTGCCCAGTGAAGGTGCTGTGTACATTAATAACTGCCCAGTGAAGGTGCTGTGTACATTAATAACTGCCCAGTGAAGGTGCTGTGTACATGAATAATTGCCCAGTGAAGGTGCTGTGTACATTAATAACTGCACAGTGAAGGTGCTGTGTACATTAATAACTGCCCAGTGAAGGTGCTGTGTACATGAATAACTGCCCAGTGAAGGTGCTGTGTACATTAATAACTGCCCAGTGAAGGTGCTGTGTACATTAATAACTGCCCAGTGAAGGTGCTGTGTACATTAATAACTGCCCAGTGAAGTTGCTGTGTACATTAATAACTGCCCTGTGAAGTTGCTGTGTACATTAATAACTGCCCAGTGAAGGTGCTGTGTACATGAATAACTGCCCAGTGAAGGTGATGTGTACATTAATAACTGCCCAGTGAAAATGCTGTGTACATTAATAACTGCCCAGTGAAGGTGCTGTGTACATGAATAACTGCCCAGTGAAGGTGCTGTGTACATTAATAACTGCCCAGTGAAGGTGATGTGTACATTAATAACTGCCCTGTGAAGCGTGTCATCCCTGTCCACATTATCATTTCAGAATCTTTCGGCGTCCTCCTGTATTCTCTTCTTGTATTTTCCTCCTGTACTCTCTTCCTGTATTTTCCTCCTGTATTCTCTTCCTGTATTTTCCTCCTGTATTCTCTTCCTGTACATTCCTCCTGTATTCTCTTCCTGTATTCTACTCCTGTATTCTGTTCCTGTATTATTTTCCTGTATTCTGTTCCTGTATTCTTTCCTGTATTTTCCTCCTGTATTCTCTTCCTGTATTATCCTCCTGTATTCTCTTCCTGTAAACTCCTCCTGTATTCTCTTCCTGCATTCTCTTCCTGTATTCTCCTCCTGTATTCTCTTCCTGTATTTTCCTCCTGTATTTTCCTCCTGTAAACCCTCCTGTATTATCTCCTGTATTCTGTTCCTGTATTTTCCTCCTGTATTCTCTTCCTGTATTTCTCCTCCTGTATTTTCCTCCTTTATTCTTCTCCTGTATGTTCCTCCTGTATTCTCCTCCTGCTGCAAGGACCATGGGTGTTTCTCATATGCATACTACCGTGCTCCACTCTAATGCTCAGAGTGTGTTCCCAGAGGACGAGAGTTGGGAGAACGCATAACATTTTTACATTTGAGAAGCACTGCACGCTCCTGTGCTACTTACACTACCTTTGACCTTTTAGAGTAAATTGCATCATCAACATGTTGGTTGCTCATCTGTGCTGGACTTTCCTGGACCTCGACCACCCTCTGTAACTAATGTTATGTGTCAAACATTTGTAGATCTGAACATCTGATTTAAGTTTCGTATTGTCAGTAAAGCAATTGAGACTGTTAATCCGTTTCTGTTTTGTATTATTTAGCGACATACATCTGGTTAACGAAAGTAGCTAGCTAACTTTAACTTGCAACATACTTTAACATAACGTTAACATTGGCATAGCTAAATACCCTACTTGTCTACTAGCAAAATATAACTAGCTAGTGATGTAGCTATCCCTCGTCATGATCCATGATTATTTACCTAGATACCCGAGTCAGCTGGCCAGCTAAGCTATCATTCGTCATGATCCATGATTATTATGCTAGCTTCCCAAGTCAGCTGGCCAGCTAAGCTATCATTCGTCATGATCCATGATTATTATGCTAGCTACCCAAGTCAGCTGGCTAGCTAAGCTATCATTCGTCATGATCCATGATTATTATGCTAGCTTCCCAAGTCAGCTGGCCAGCTAAGCTATCATTCGTCATGATCCATGGCTACATGGGGTACTACACAGCCTTTAATATAAATTATTATTTCGAAGGCCAAACCCCTCTATTTTCATGTCATATGATGATAGCACCGGTTCCAATCCAAGTGTAGTCCCGTGTAGCTCAGTTGGTAGAGCATGGCGCTTGCAATGCCAGGGTTGTGGGTTTGATTCGCACAGGGGATCAGTATGAGAAAAAAAACATGTATGCACTTACTAACCGTAAGTCGCTCTGGATAAGAGCATCTGCTAAATGACTAAAATGTAAAATGTAAGTGCCAATGCCATAACTTAGCAAACTCCAGGCGGGGCTATGGTCAGATGACATGAAAATAGAGGTATTTGGCAACGCACACCAGTGGTGGGTGGGCCTTTGAAAAAGAACAATGCAGAAAATAGCTCATCCCTACTGTAAAATATGGCGGTGGATCTTTGATGTTATGGGGATATTCTGCTTCCACTGGTCCTGGGGCCCTTGCTAAGGTCAACCGCATAACGAACTTTACCCAGTACCAGGACATTTTAGCCAAAAACCTGGTTGCTTCTGCCAGGAGGCCAAAACTTGTCCGCAAGTGAATCTTCCAGCAAGACAATAACCCCAAGCACACATCATAATACACAAACACATGCTTAACTGATCACAAAATCAACATTTTGCAATGGCCATCTCAGTCTCCGGACTTGAACCCCATTGAAAACCTGTGGTTTGAATTAGTGGGCAGTCCATAAGCGGAGATGAAGGATATCAAGGATCTGGAAAGATTCTGTATGGAGGAGTGGTCTAAGATCCCTACCAATGTGTTCTCCAATCTCAGAAAACATTTTAGAAAAATAGCTCAGTGTCATTATCAAGGAGTATTGAAAACAGGGGATCCAATCATTTTGACCCTTATTTTTATTACTTGTTAAAAAATAATAATCTCTGAGCAATTGTATTAGTATAAAATAATATCATTGTTCCATTTTTTCGAGTATACAATATAGCTCAGTATTTGAATTATTTATTTTGTAGTCTTTTTTTGCTCATCTTTATCAAGGGATACAATAATTCCCGACCCCACTGTATGTGCCACGACGCACAGTGGAGTGGCACAAACCTTCCACGGAGTTGCATTATTTCCCATAGACCACGTAGAGCCCCGAGTTGATCTCCTGTATTCTCTTCCTGTATTCTCTTCCTGTATTTCCCCCCTGTATTCTATACACGTAGAGCCCCGAGTTGATCTCCTGTATTCTCTTCCTGTGTTTCCCCCCTGTATTCTATACACGTAGAGCCCCGAGTTGATCTCCTGTATTCTCTTCCTGTATTCTCTTCCTGTATTCTCTTCCTGTGTTTCCCCACTGTATTCTATACACGTAGAGCCCCGAGTTGATCTCCTGTATTCTCTTCCTGTATTACCCCCCTGTATTCTATACACGTAGAACCCCGAGTTTATCTCCTGTATTCTCTTCCTGTATTTCCCCCCTGTATTCTATACACGTAGAGCCCCGAGTTGATCTCCTATATTCTCTTCCTGTGTTTCCCCCCTGTATTCTATACACGTAGAGCCCCGAGTTGATCTCCTGTATTCTCTTCCTGTATTCTCTTCCTGTATTCTCTTCCTGTGTTTCCCCACTGTATTCTATACACGTAGAGCCCCGAGTTGATCTCCTGTATTCTCTTCCTGTATTACCCCCCTGTATTCTATACACGTAGAACCCCGAGTTTATCTCCTGTATTCTCTTCCTGTATTTCCCCCCTGTATTCTATACACGTAGAGCCCCGAGTTGATCTCCTGTATTCTCTTCCTGTGTTTCCCCCCTGTATTCTATACACGCAGAGCCCCGAGTTGATCTCCTGTATTCTCTTCCTGTATTCTCTTCCTGTATTCTCTTCCTGTGTTTCCCCCCTGTATTCTATACACGCAGAGCCCCGAGTTGATCTCCTGTATTATCTTCCTGTATTCTCTTCCTGTATTCTCTTCCTGTATTCTCTTCCTGTATTCTGTACACGTAGAGGCCCGAGTTGATTATCCCGCTTACAGTATACCACAGCTATAAGTTTAACACAAACACATTTGCCGGTAGAAAATATAAACTGTACATGAGTTCTTGTCCTGTGTGCCTCAGTTGGTAAGATCCTGAGGCTAGCAACGCCAAGGCTGCGGGTTTAATTCCAGCTGTCTACATTATTAATCATCCAAACTTTTTAAAATGTTGAAACATTGCCAGTAGGGCTAACATAGGTATTATTTTGTTTCACAGGAAACTGCATAAAATACCTCCTACAAGGTGTAGATAAGATAGATAGATGTTACCAACCAAGCAAAAGTCTAGAGGGACAGAGTGAGGCAGAGAGAAAAATCACAGTCAGGACAACGAAACCATTCCGATGGTGGGAGAGACAGGAACAGGGAAGTCCACTGTGATCAATGCCATCGTGTCATTTGTGCAGAAAGACGATCTCATTTGTGGTAATTTACCAAGGGGGAAAAAAGTCAAGCTGAAAGTCAAAATGTTAGAGGTTACAGTTTATGACATCTTTGGGTTTGAGGGAAGCAGTAGATTCCTCTACCGTTTCACTATACTTTTTTTGGTGTAAAGTCTTGAGTCTCTCAGGCCTTCACAGATCACAGAAAACAGATATACAGTGGGGGAAAAAAGTATTTAGTCAGCCACCAATTGTGCAAGTTCTCCCACTTAAAAAGATGAGAGAGGCCTGTAATTTTCATCATAGGTACACGTCAACTATGACAGACAAAATGAGAAAAGAAATTCCAGAAAATCACATTGTAGGATTTTTAATGAATTTATTAGCAAATTATGGTGGAAAATAAGTATTTGGTCAATAACAAAAGTTTCTCAATACTTTGTTATATACCCTTTGTTGGCAATGACACAGGTCAAACGTTTTCTGTAAGTCTTCACAAGGTTTTCACACACTGTTGCTGGTATTTTGGCCCATTCCTCCATGCAGATCTCCTCTAGAGCAGTGATGTTTTGGGGCTGTCGCTGGGCAACACGGACTTTCAACTCCCTCCAAAGATTTTCTATGGGGTTGAGATCTGGAGACTGGCTAGGCCACTCCAGGACCTTGAAATGCTTCTTACGAAGCCACTCCTTCGTTGCCCGGGCGGTGTGTTTGGGATCATTGTCATGCTGAAAGACCCAGCCACGTTTCATCTTCAATGCCCTTGCTGATGGAAGGAGGTTTTCACTCAAAATCTCACGATACATGGCCCCATTCATTCTTTCCTTTACACGGATCAGTCGTCCTGGTCCCTTTGCAGAAAAACAGCCCCAAAGCATTATGTTTCCACCCCCATGCTTCACAGTAGGTATGGTGTTCTTTGGATGCAACTCAGCATTCTTTGTCCTCCAAACACGACGAGTTGAGTTTTTACCAAAAACTTCTATTTTGGTTTCATCTGACCATATGACATTCTCCCAATCCTCTTCTGGATAATCCAAATGCACTCTAGCAAACTTCAGACGGGCCTGGACATGTACTGGCTTAAGCAGGGGCACACGTCTGGCACTGCAGGATTTGAGTCCCTGGCGGCGTAGTGTGTTACTGATGGTAGGCTTTGTTACTTTGGTCCCAGCTCTCTACAGGTCATTCACTAGGTCCCCCCGTGTGGTTCTGGGATTTTTGCTCACCGTTCTTGTGATCGTTTTGACCCCACGGGGTGAGATCTTGCGTGGAGCCCCAGATCGAGGGAGATTATCAGTGGTCTTGTATGTCTTCCATTTCCTAATAATTGCTCCCACAGTTGATTTCTTCAAACCAAGCTGCTTACCTATTGCAGATTCAGTCTTCCCAGCCTGGTGCAGGTCTACAATTTTGTTTCTCGTGTCCTTTGACAGCTCTTTGGTCTTGGCCATAGTGGAGTTTGGAGTGTGACTGTTTGAGGTTGTGGACAGGTGTCTTTTATACTGATAACAAGCTCAAACAGGTGCCATTAATACAGGTAACGAGTGGAGGACAGAGGAGCCTCTTAAAGAAGAAGTTACAGGTCTGTGAGAGCCAGAAATCTTGCTTGTTTGTAGGTGACCAAATACTTATTTTCCACCATAATTTGCAAATAAATTCATTAAAAATCCTACAATGTGATTTTCTGGAATTTTTTTTCTCAATTTGTCTGTCATAGTTGACGTGTACCTATGATGAAAATTACAGGCCTCTCTCATCTTTTTAAGTGGGAGAACTTGCACAATTGGTGGCTGACTAAATACTTTTTTCCCCCACTGTATGTCACCAAGACCAGGGAGTTCAGAAGACCCATGAAGGGTTGAAACGACAGCATGAACATCATGAGGTAAAAGGGGAAAACTCTAACGTGATAACCCCGTGTACAGAACGACTCGGAGGAACAAACAAAAGAGAAAGACTGATTGGTGGAAGAATCCTACCAGTGTGTTGTCCAACTGGAGGAGAGTTACTCACTGTCCACTTTCATCCATCCGGACTTCCTGATTGAAAAGATGAATGAGAAGGGAGACGGAAGGTTCTAGAAAGGAGACGGAAGGTTCTAGAAAGGAGACGGAAGGTTCTAGAAAGGAGACGGAAGGTTCTAGAAAGGAGACGGAAGGTTCTAGAGATGATGAAGAGGAGAAAGGCAGAAGGACAGATCTTCTGTAAATTATAGATCAAGTCGTTAAAAAAAAAAACAGTCTCCTACTACCTGACAATCAGTAAAGACACATTAAGGGAAAACCAACCAATGATAGTAAACCTGGGTGATTTACTCTCACCTTCGGAGTTGAAAACTAAATGAAAAACCATGGTAACCAAACAAAGACAACCGGGTGAACATAACTCAAATCTAAATCAAATCAACTGAAACAAAATGTGTCAACTGTGATAAAATGATCAGGTGTAGGGACTAAAATGTTGCTATTAGACTGTAAAAATAAGCAACTAAAGCTGATTTAGATGGGAAAATAAGAACCATCACTCATCAAATCAAATCTAATTTTACTGGTCGCATACACATATTTAGCAGACGTTATTGCGGGTGTAGCGAAGTGCTTGGCCACTAGATGGAAGCATAACGCAAGTATTGGTCCATTGACTCGCCTGTTGATGATTCGAGAGAGAGAGAGAGAGAGAGAGAGAGATGAAGAGAGCAGACACATTAAACATACATTGTTTTACTACTTAATTCCTAATTCACATTTTTCCTTTACTTTATAAATAATCGTGTAAAAGTATACTGAACAAAAATATAAACGCAACATGTAAAGTGTTGGTCCCATGTTTCATGAGCTGAAATAAAAGATCCCAGAAATGTTCCATACACACAAAAAGCTTATTTCTCTCAAATCTTGTGCACAAATTTGTTTATATCCCTGTTAGTGAGCATTTCTCCTTTGCCAAGATAATCCATCCACCTGGCAGGTGTGGCATATCAAGAAGCTGATTAAACCTTGTGCTGGGGACAATAAAAGGCCACTCTAAATTCCACAAATTAACTTTTAAGAAGGCACACCTGTTAATTGAAAAGCATTCCAGGTGACTACCTCATGAAGCTGGTTGAGAGAATACCAAGAGTGTGCAAAGCTGTCATCAAGGCAAAGGGTGGCTATTTGAAGAATCTCAAATATAAAATATATTTTGATTTCTTTAACACTTTTTTTTTGGTTACTACATGATTCCATTTGTGTTATTTCGTAGTTTTGATGTCTTCACTATTATTCTACAATGTAGAAATAAGTAAAAATAAAGAAAAACCCTTGAATGAGGAGGTGTTCTAAAACTTTTGACCGGTAGTGTCTATGAATATATCCCTCATTCATAGCTTGTTTGTGTAATGTAATCTCTAGTATGATAAGGTGTGTGTGTGAGGGTGTTATCTCATCTCTAGTATGATAAGGTGTGTGTGAGGGTGTTATCTCATCTCTAGTATGATAAGGTGTGTGTGTGAGGGTGTTATCTAATCTCTAGTATGATAAGGTGTGTGTGAGGGTGTTATCTCATCTCTAGTATGATAAGGTGTGTGTGTGAGGGTGTTATCTAATCTCTAGTATGATAAGGTGTGTGTGTGAGGGTGTTATCTAATCTCTAGTATGATAAGGTGTGTGTGTGAGGGTGTTATCTAATCTCTAGTATGATAAGGTGTGTGTGTGAGGGTGTTATCTCATCTCTAGTATGATAAGGTGTGATATTGGAGCCTGCGGACTCTCTCACCTCAACAAACACACCTCTATGAATCATTTCCCTAAACAAACAGCATCACACACACACACACAGACAGACACACACACACACAACACACATACACACACACTAGCACCTGCAGCACATAGCACACTTAATCAAGAGTGATGATGAAAAGTTATTTTAGATACCCTGACTGTGGATCGGGACACACGCACACACAAAAAAACACACACACACACACACACACAGTGGATGGACAACAGAATGAAAATAATATTATTCAACTCTACACAGACAGTTGAATGATTGACAGGACCCTATTATCATTGACAAACAGACACACACACCTTATCACATTTGCAGGTTTATTTTCATTCTGTGGACAGAGAGAATGGAGGATTGGATGGAGATCTAATCTCTAGAAATAAAACAAAGTGTGTTATTGATCTTTTTACAATTGCAATCTTCATCTGGCATTCTCTCTCTCTCTCTCTCTCTCTCTCTCTCCTCTCTCTCTCTCTCTCTCTCTGTCTCTCTCTCTGTCTCTCTCTCTGTCTCTCTCTCCTCCTCTCTCTCTCTCTCTTTCTCTCTCTCTCTCTCTCTCTCTCTCTCTCTCTCCTCCTCTCTCTCTCTCTCTCTTTCTCTCTCTCTCTCTCTCGCTCTTCTCCTCTCTCTCTCTCTCTCTCTCTCTCTCTCTCTCTCTCTCTCTCTCTCTCTCTCTCTCTCTCTCTCTCTGTCTCTCTCTCTCTCTCTCTCTCTCTCTCTCTCTGTCTCTCTCTCTCTCTCTCTCTCTCTCTCTCTCTCTCTCTCTCTCTCTCTCTCTCTCTCTCTCTCTCTCTCTCTCTCTCTCTCTCTCTCTCTCTCTCTCTCTCTCTCTCTCTCTCTCTCAATTCATTTCATTTCAATTTAAGGGCTTTATTGACATGGGAAACATTTGTTAACGTTGCCAAAGCAAGTGAAGTAGACAGTAAACAAAAGTGAAATAAACAGTAAATATTAACAGTAAACATTACACTCAGAAGTTCCAAAAGAATAAAGACATTTCAAACGTCATATTATGTCTATATACAGTGTTGTAACAATGTGCAAATAGTTAAAGTACAAATGTGAAAATAAATAAACATAAAATATGAGTTGTATTTACAATGGCGTCTGTTCTTATAGATACAGCTTCCTTTGTAGTCACCATGGATGAACACCACCACAGAACATGATCAAGGGTTTGGCAGCTATGCACCATTTCTTGAGTCCCCCGACCTGAAACTGAGATGCCTCCTACAGAATTCATTGTCTCACTGACTGAATGGACTCTTAATCATAACATATTTGTCTTTCAGGACCGTATTTTTAAACAGGTCAAAGGATGCGCCATGGGAGCTTGCTAGAGCCCTTCTTACGCTGGTTTGTACATTGGGTAAATGGGAAAATGACTTCATTTTGGATTCTTCTAATAACCATTTCTTTGACCGGATTATATGGTGGGGACGCTATATTGATGATGTTTGCCTGTTTTGGTCCGGCTCAGAAGATGAACTTATTTCCTTCCACCAATACCTTAACAGCATTAATCCTAACATCAAACTAACTATGGAGTACAGCAATGATAACGTTCATTTTTTTTTTGGACCTCGACGTTAGTAAAAATGACAAAGGTTGTTTGCACACAACCATCTTTAAGGAAGCCTACAGATGGGGATACCATTCTGAGGGCAGACCGCTTTCACCCCAAAAGGCTAAAAGAGAATATTCCATATGGCCAATTCCAAAGAGAATATTCCATATGGCCAATTCCAAAGAGTCCGCAGAATTTGCGATCAGGAAACAGACTACAGTGTCAAATCCGCTGAATTGGAGAATCACTTCTTGAATCGGAGTTTCAGCGTTCAGGTCCTGAAAGAAGCAGGTCTGAGGGCCGGATTACTTGAATTTGTTTTACTTAATTACGTGGATTACTTGAACTTGTTTTGCGAAGGGGAGTGCCTCGTGATACATCAGAGAGAGAGTGTATTTTGTTACAAAATACAGCACTGAAGCAGAGAACATTAAAATAATCATTTAAAATAATTGGGGAATCATCCAAAGTGATACTCTACTACGCCAAGTCTTTTCCTGAGCCACCAGTCTATAGGCTTTAAGAGATGTCCTACCCTAAACGACAAATTAGTCCACAGTTATCTTCCGGGTGACTCTCAAAAAAAACTTGGCTCGACCACAAACCCAAGGGCTCTTTTAAACGCAACCAGTGCAACCGTTGCAGAAATATTGCACAGGAAAAGTATTTTGTTGAACACAGCTTCCAAAATGGAGTATTACGTCAAGCATGTCATTAACTGCAAAACCACTCATGTCATCTATAGATTGGAATGTCCACAGTGCAAGGTGTTCTACATTGGACGGACAAAGAGACGCCTTCCAGACCACTTAGCGGAACACAAGTACACCATACGGGTAGGCAATGAAGACTACCCCCATGGCAAGGCACTACAAGTCCTTACACCATGGTAACCCTGGCTCCCTACAAGCTATGGGTATTGATCATATTCCGGCCTCTATTAGAAAAGGGGACCGTCTGAAACAGATAAACCAAAGGGAACGTTTTTGGATTTTTACAAACTACAGGCCACTAAATACCCTGGTTTTAAATGAAGATATGGATTTCTCACCCTTCCTGTAGGGTTGTGATAGGTCCATTTGCTGCCATCTAGTGGACATTGTGCTCAAATGCCCTCAGCTACGTTTAGACTGTTGTTGTTCATGTTTTGCTGGTTTCTAGTGTACTGTGGAATATATTGCTTTCTTATTATTGACACTTTTCCCCAGTCATATTTAAGGTTAGAACTACCTTTCTGAGTGTTCTGATACTTCTAAACTTGGAGTTGTATTTGTATGATAACACAGTTACAGTATTTCACTTAATGAATGTGTATAGTGTTGCTTCCTAGGTGTGTTTCCAATCCACTTTGTAACCACTCCCTCTTCAAATTAGGGCTAATTGGAAAAGCTGTTCAAAAGAGGACATTGTATTATTTCTTTGTACTCCCTGACGAAGGCCATGCAGCCGAAACGCGTCAGATTAAAAAAAATATATATATATATTGTTTCTATTGATCATACCATACTAATAAAGGCATTTTAATTAATTATATGAAGAGAGCCTTGGTCCTCCTTTCTATTTGATGACCAGTTCACCCCCTTTGACCAAAGTGCACCTTCTGTCTACCAACATCTACTATTGTGTACCTTAGAAGCGCTTCCCTTCCTCCTCTTTCTACGAGTTCTATAACTAATTGAAGTATTTTTAGCCAGGGATGTTGAGTTTTATGTTCCTTTTGATGGCGTAGAAGGCCCTTCTTGCCTTGTCTCTTAGATCGCTCACAGCCTTGTGGCAGTCACCTGTGGCACTGATGTTTAGGCTGAGGTATGTATAGTTTTTTGTGTGCTCTAGGGCAACGGTTTCCAGATGGAATTTGTATTTTTGGAACACCATTATTTTTGTCTTACTGAGATTTACTGTCAGGGCTCAGGTCTGACAGAATCTCTTCAGAAGATCTAGGTGCTGCTGTAAGCCCTCCTTGGTTGGTGACAGAAGCACCAGATCATCAGCAAACAGAAGACATTTGACTTCAGATTCTAGTAGGGTGAGGCCGGGTGCTGCAGACTGTTCTAGTGCCCTCGCCAATTCGTTGATATACTGTTTATGTTGAAGAGGGTAGGGCTCAAGCTGCATCCCTGTCTCACCCCACGGCCATGTGGAAAGAAATGTGTGTGTTTTTTGCCAATTTTAACTGCACACTTGTTGTTTGTGTACATGGATTTGATAATGACATATGCTTCCCCCCCCCAACACCTCTTTCCATCCATCTGTACAGCAGACCCTCATGCCAAATTGAGTCAAAAGCTTTTTTGAAATCAACAAAGCATGAGAAGATTTACGTGGTCTGTTGTACAGTATTTTGTCAATATTGGGGATTTTTCAGTAGACTATAAGTTAAACATAGTTCATCACAACATGATAAGCACGGAGCCAGGGTTAAACATAGTTACATCTCTGTTGCTAGTAAAGGAACTTAATTGGTTCCTCTCACTGGTGTTGTCATGGCCCTGGCTGATGCTAGAACCTTCGTGGGCGTGGAGGTATGTGTGTGGGAAATAGAACTGTTTCTTCTCTCTTCATCTGACCTGACTTCGGGTCGAATTCCTCGCTCCTCCCTAATCCACGGATGTCCTACATTATCAGTGACTGAAACCAGACTGTTGCCCTTTGCCTCCCTCCTTAGGCATATTCCCTGGAACGGAGCCAGGGGTTAAACATAGTTCAGACTATAAGTGAAACATATTTTTTCAGTAGATTCCACTGTAATTATTGGGGGTTAAATATGTCTCCACTTTTGTGGATTGGAGTGACCTTGGTTCCAAATATTAGGGAAGATGCCAGAGCTGAGGATAATGTTGAAGAGTTTAAGAATAGCCAATTAGAATTCGTGGTCTGTATATTTTATCATTTCATTTAGGATACCATCGACATCACAGGCCTTTCTGGGTTGGAGGGTTTGTATTTTGTCCTGTAGCTCCCCCAATGTAATTGGAGAATCCAGTGGGTTCTGGAAGTCTTTAATAGCTGATTCTAAAATGTGTAAATTATCGTGTATGTTTTTGCTCTTGGTTATTTGTTATATCAAATCAAATCAAATTTTATTTGCCACATGCGCCGAATACAACAGGTGTAGACATTACCGTGAAATGCTTACTTACAGCCCTTAACCAACAATGCATTAATTTTTTTAAATAAAAAAAAGTAAAATAAAACAACAACAAAAAAAAGTGTTGAGAAAAAAATAGCAGAAGTTAAATAAAAAAAACAGTAGGGAGGCTATATATACAGGGGGGTACCGGTGCAGAGTCAATGTGCGGGGGCACCGGCTAGTTGAGGTAATATGTAAATGTGGGTAGAGTTAAAGTGACTATGCATAAATAATTACAGAGTAGCAGCAGCGTAAAAAGATGGGGTGGGGGTGGGGGGGCAGTGCAAATAGTCCGGGTAGCCATGATTAGCTGTTCAGGAGTCTTATGGCTTGGGGGTAGAAGCTGTTGAGAAGCCTTTTGGACCTAGACTTGGTGCTCTGGTACCGCTTGCCGTGCGGTAGCAGAGAGAACAGTCTATGACTAGGGTGGCTGGAGTCTTTGACAATTTTGAGGGCCTTCCTCTGACACCGCCTGGTATACAGGTCCTGGATGGCAGGAAGCTTGGCCCCAGTGATGTACTGGGCTGCACGCACTACCCTCTGTAGTGCCTTGCAGTCGGAGGTCGAGCAGTTGCCATACCAGGCGGTTATGCAACCAGTCAGGATGCTCTCGATGGTGCAGCTGTAGAACCTTTTGAGGATCTGAATGGGGGCGTGCTCAGTCCTCTTTTTTTCTCTCCTGTAGTCCACAATCATCTCCTTTGTCTTGGTCACGTTGAGGGAGAGGTTGTTATCCTGGCACCACACGGCCAGGTCTCTGACCTCCTCCCTATAGGCTGTCTCATCGTTGTCGGTGATCAGGCCCACCACTGTTGTGTCGTTGGCAAACTTAATGATGATGTTGGAGTCGTGCCTGGCCATGCAGTCATGGGTGAACAGGGAGTACAGGAGGGGACTGAGCACGCACCCCTGAGGGGCCCCCGTGTTGAGGATCAGCGTGGCAGATGTGTAGTTACCTACCCTTACCACCTGGGGGCGGCCCGTCAGGAAGTCCAGGATCCAGTTGCAGAGGGAGGTGTTTAGTCCCAGGATCCTTAGCCAGGATCCTTAGCTCTCACGTAGGTATTCCTCTTGTCCAGGTGGGAAAGGGCAGTGTGGAGTGCAATAGAGATTGCATCATCTGTGGATCTGTTGGGGCGGTATGCAAATTGGAGTGGGTCTAGGGTTTCTGGGATAATGGTGTTGATGTGAGCCATGACCGGCCTTTCAAAGCACTTCATGGCTACAGACGTCAGTGCTACGGGTCGGTAGTCATTTAGGCAGGTTATCTTAGTGTCCTTGGGCATGGGGACTATGGTGGTCTGCTTGAAACATGTTGGTATTACAGACTCAGTCAGGGACATGTTGAAAATGTCGGTGAAGACACTTGCCAATTGGTCAGCACATGCTCGGAGTACACGTCCTGGTAATCCGTCTGGCCCTGCGGCCTTGTGAATGTTGACCTGCTTAAAAGTCTTACTCACATCGGCTACGGAGAGCGTGAGCACATAGTCATCCGGAACAGCTGGTCCTCTCATGCATGACCTGGGGAGTTCTGAGGTACTGGAACTTATGTAAAAACAACCTTTATTGCATAGAGCAGTAGAGTAATAATAATAATATAATATGCCATTTAGCAGATGCTTTTATCCAAAGCGACTTACAGTCATGTGCACATACATTTTTACATATGGGTGGTCCCGGGGATCGAACCCACTACCCCTGGCGTTACAAGCGCCGTGCTCTACCAGCTGAGCTACTGAGGAGAGGAGAGGAGAGGAGAGGAGAGGAGAGGAGAGGAGAGGAGAGGAGGAGAGGAGATGAGATGAGATGAGATGAGATGAGATGAGATGAGATGAGATGAGATGAGATGAGATGAGATGAGATGAGATGAGATGAGATGAGATGAGAGATGGAGGGACCACATAGAGGCACTTAAAGAAGTTATACAAATTCTGGGGAAACTGTGGCCTTTTTATAAACCAATCAAATGTATTTCTAAAGCATCAGCAGACGTCACAAGGTGCTATACAGAAGCCTAAAACCCCAAATAGCCAGCAATGCAGATTTCATGCAATTCTACGTCATTTTACATGTCTGGAGACTTTGGCAGAATCTTTTTTAATACCGCTCAAATGATCAAAATGATAGGCTACTTTGACACTGACAAACTGAGAATCTGAGGTCAATAAAAACAACCTTGTCTTGAATTCATCAATAGCCTAGGCCTAGCTGTGTGGAGAAACATATTGTAGGCTACAATATGAGGAAATTATATTCCTAAATATGCTTTCCAGTTTCACTGACTCACCCAATGATGCGCAGCTCACTCGCTGGTGATTGTCGATGCGCTCGTGCCAAACGCCTATCTCTCTCTCTCTCTCTCTTGTAAAACAATATTTGGAAGTTTATCAAATATTTTGGTAGCCTACAACATAGAGTCTTCGCTTTTCAGGAGGAGCCATTTGGTTTCCAACCTGTGTTTTCCCTCGGTCGTATTTGAACTATTGC
>NW_028158786.1:0-36567 GCF_964263955.1 Coregonus lavaretus | reverse complement strand
ATCTGCCCCTCTATCCCCTCATCTTGCTCTCTATCTGCCCCTCTATCCCCTCATCTCTCCTCTATCTGCCCCTCTATCCCCTCATATCTCTCTCCTCTATCTGCCCCTCTATCCCCTCATATCTCTCTCCTCTATCTGCCCCTCTATCCCCTCATATCTCTCTCCTCTATCTGCCTCTCTATCCCTCATCTCTCCTCTATCTGCCCCTCTATCCCCTCATCTCTCCTCTATCTGCCCCTCTATCCCCTCATCTCTCCTCTATCTGCCCCTCTATCCCCTCATCTCTCTCCTCTATCTGCCCCTCTATCCCCTCATCTCTCTCCTCTATCTGCCCCTCTATCCCCTCATATCTCTCTCCTCTATCTGCCCCTCTATCCCCTCATATCTCTCTCCTCTATCTGGCCCTCCATCCCCTCATCTCTCTCTCTCCCTCCTCCTGTGGTTCTGAATAAAACATGGAGGCTGTGCTCTGAACCAGAAGGACAGCCCATGGAGAGAGGAGTGCCATCAGACACAGAGCAGTGGGAAACTGAGCTCAGTTTGAGCCAGACAGGAACCATCATGGAGGCATGAGGACCCCAAGCTGACAGGTTAGGATGGCTATGTGCCTGTGTGTAAACTAGGGTTCTGCCTGGGGGTGTTTACTGCTGGGTTTATAGGGAGCTTGTTGGCTCAGTTACTTTGTGATTCATTGACACACTTGTAAAATCATCAAAGGTACTTTCAGGACACACAGGACAGGTTTCTCCAGTACTCAGAGCTTAGCTTAAAGGCCCAATGCAGCCGTATTTATCTCAATATCATAGAAAATAAACAAAAATAGCTTCTTAGCAAAGAGACATTTCTCAAGCAAGAATATTGCTAGTACTGTCTGGGAGTGGTCTGAGTGGGGAGGGGGAAACTGAAAACTGGCTGTTATTGGCAGGGAGGTTTAGAACTCTCTTTCTTATTGGTCTATTCACTAATTTATCGCCTGGTGATGTGTCACCAAAACAGGATGACATTTCAGGCGGTTGTTTTAAACAGCTCGTACACTAAAAGGGCATTATCATAATTTTCACAATTTCACAGTATTATTCCAACCTCATGGTGCGGAAATATATATAAAACACAGGAAAATCACATTTTGTAACTGCACTGGGCCTTTAAGTTACAAATCTAAGCACTTTGAACACAACCCCCAAAAAAGATAAGGTAGCTGTTCCTCATACCTGGTACGCCTGGAGGAGTCTTGAGAAACTTCCCGTTGAAATGTTGAATCACAACACCACACTTCTCTGTTGACTCCATCCTGAGGGGGTGGGGGGGGAAGAGAGAGGGACAGAGAGAGAGAGAGAGGGAAAGAGAGAGAGAGAGAGGGGGGGGGGAGAGAGGGGGAGAGAGGGGGAGAGAGGGGGAGAGAGAGAAAGAGAGAGAGAGAGAGAGAAAGAGAGAGAGAGAGAGAGGGGGGAGAGAGAGGGGGAGAGAGGGGGAGAGAGAGAGAAAGAGAGAGGGGAGAGAGAGGGGGAGAGAGAGAGAGAGAGAGAGTTGCAGTCAGGTCAAACAAACTAACAGGGCTTTCCTGTGGGTTGCTTAAGGAAACAGAGGAGGAGGGAGAGAGGGAAGGAGGAAGAGAGGAGGGAGGATGGAATGTGGATCGGTAGATCAATGGGGACTGGATGTTGTTTCCTTTGTCTATTGAAAGGCTCCATTCACTGCTCTGTGCTCTACTCTCTGCTCTCTGCTCTCTGCTCTGCTCGGCTCTGCTCTGCTCTGCTCTGTGATCTCTGCTCTACTCTCTACTCTACTCTCTGCTCTCTGCTCTCTGCTCTCTGCTCTACTCTCTGCTCTGCTCTCTACTCTACTCTCTGCTCTCTGCTCTCTGCTCTCTACTCTCTGCTCTACTCTCTACTCTCTGCTCTCTGCTCTACTCTCTGCTCTACTCTCTGCTCTACTCTCTGCTCTCTACTCTCTGCTCTACTCTCTGCTCTACTCTCTGCTCTCTGCTCTCTGCTCTGCTCTCTACTCTCTGCTCTACTCTCTACTCTCTGCTCTCTGCTCTAATCTCTGCTCTACTCTCTGCTCTGCTCTCTGCTCTCTACTCTGCTCTCTGCTCTGCTCTCTGCTCTACTCTCTGCTCTCTGCTCTCTACTCTCTGCTCTACTCTCTGCTCTACTCTCTACTCTCTGCTCTCTGCTCTCTGCTCTCTACTCTCTGCTCTACTCTCTGCTCTCTACTCTCTGCTCTGCTCTCTGCTCTCTGCTCTACTCTACTCTCTGCTCTACTCTCTGCTCTACTCTCTGCTCTGCTCTCTGCTCTGCTCTCTGCTCTCTGCTCTGCTCTCTGCTCTCTGCTCTGCTCTCTACTCTCTGCTCTCTACTCTCTGCTCTACTCTCTACTCTCTGCTCTACTCTCTGCTCTCTGCTCTACTCTCTGCTCTGCTCTCTGCTCTCTGCTCTGCATTGCTCTCTACTCTCTGCTCTACTCTCTACTCTCTGCTCTCTGCTCTACTCTCTGCTCTACTCTCTGCTCTACTCTCTGCTCTACTCTCTGCTCTCCTCTCTGCTCTCTACTCTGCTCTCTGCTCTGCTCTCTGCTCTACTCTCTGCTCTGCTCTCTGCTCTGCTCTCTGCTCTCTGCTCTCTGCTCTGCTCTCTTCTCTGCTCTCTACTCTCTGCTCTGCTCTACTCTCTGCTCTGCTCTCTACTCTCTGTTCTACTCTCTGCTCTGCTCTGCTCTCTGCTCTCTGCTCTGCTCTGCTCTGCTCTCTGCTCTGCTCTCTACTCTCTACTCTCTGCTCTACTCTCTGCTTTCTTTTCTCTACTCTCTGCTCTACGACGCAGATCCTTTGTGAGGCCCCATTCATCTCTGTTCACCCAATCATGTCTGAATGGTTAATTATCAGCTGAGCTTGGCACAGGGAGACAAGAGGGTGATCCCAGAGAAGTCTTTCTCTAGTCTATTCATTTTCTTCAGCCACTGACACTGAATACAGAGACCAGACCAGGAAAAGACGCGCCTGAATAAAGAGGCAGGGCTGGGACTCTAGTCGCTGGCACACTCCAGAGGCAGTGGTGTAAAAATACTTTCAAGTACTACTTAAGTAGTTTTTTGGAGTATCTATACTTTACTTTACTATTTATATTTTTTGACAACTTTTACTTTACTTCACTACATTCCTAAAGAAAATAATGTACTTTCTACTTCCTTACATTTTCCCTGACACCCAAAAGTCCAATTCACACACTTATGAAGAGAACAACCCTGGTCATCCCTACTGTCTCTGATCTGGTGGACTCAATACACACAAATGCTTCATTTGTAAATGATGTCTGAGTGTTGGAGTGTGCCCCTGGCTATCCGTAAATGATGTCTGAGTGTTGGAGTGTGCCCCTGGCTATCCGTAAATGATGTCTGAGTGTTGGAGTGTGCCCCTGGCTATCAGTAAATGATGTCTGAGTGTTGGAGTGTGCCCCTGGCTATCCGTAAATAATATGAGGATTTTCTTATGATTTACACCATTTACTTTTACATTTGATACTTCAGAATATTTTAGCAATTACGTTTTCTTTTGATACTTAAGTATATTTAAAACTAAATACTTTTAGACTTTTACTCAAGTAGTATTTTACTGGGTGACTCACTTTTACTTGAGCCATTTTCTATTAAGGTATCTTTACTCAAGTATGACAATTGGTTACTTTTTCCACCACTGTCCAGAGAGGGACACTCAGAGGGACTACGGTCACAGGAACAACGTGAGGAGACTCTATATTCACTCTGGGGCCTGATACAGAGTCGAGATGAACATGCACAAATTACATTTTGATATAAATCTTCAATTGATGCCAATGGGATTTGTGGAAATTCAAGTTAAGCGTGCATATTTCTAGTCAGAATACCACCCAGTGTGTGTGTGTGTGTGTGTGTGTGTGTGTGTGTGTGTGTGTGTGTGTGTGTGTGTACCTGGCGAAGCCGACTCCTCTGCTGACCCCGTTGGCGTCCCTTAGCACCCGTGTTGAGATGACGTGACCGAACGGTTTCAGCATGTTCTCCAGCTCCTGCTCATCCATGGTTACAGGCAGGTTGGAGATGTACAGGTTAGTGGGGTCTTGCTCCTGTTGCTGTGGGAGGGGGGAGAGATAAGTATTGAGGTTCAGGAAACGGTATGTCACCTGTTAAAGCAACCCGGTTGACACCTTTCACATCATGGACATGCACAATGGTTCATTAAACTTCACAGGCAGTGTAACCCCCCTCAGCTCAAACCTTAAACAGGAGAGAGAGAGAGCACCCTAAATAATGTATAGCCATTGTCCCGGGCCATTGTCCTGTCTCATACTCAAAGAAACACAACTTACAATGGCTGGAAACTCTACAGAACTATAGCACATGGTGTGTATTGTGTCACACTATAGCGAGAACAATGACGGTATGAAACTGAAGCCAGAGCCATGTGTGCTACAGAGACAAGTCCTCAGAGGCGCTTGGTGTTTTTTTTTTTTAAATAGGATTTTTAGGATTCGTTTCATGGCTACATGGATAATTTACATTTAAAGTCATTTAGCAGACGCTCTTATCCAGAGCGACTTACAAATTGGTGCATTCAACTTAGGATAGCCAGTGGGACAACCACCACTGGGGGAGGGGGGGTTGTAGAAGGATTACTGTTATTTACTACCTCAAATAAATGTTGGCGGCCACCCTGATGTGGTGATGGTATCAGTAGTATATAGTTACTCTAGTGGATAAACGTTCCCACTCTGTGTGTGAGACATACTGTATGATGTCATGGGGCAGAGACATACTGTGTGATGTCATGGGCCGCGTCCCCAAACGCCACCTTATTCCCTACGTAGTGCACTACCTTTTGACCGGACTACATAGGGAATAGGGAGGCCGTTTGGGACGTAGCCATGCAGTGGAAGGACGACTTGAAGCCAGCGGTGGAAAATAAACATGATCTTGTAAGTGATCTGAGAGACTTCTACTCAACGTGGAAAAATCTACACGGAACACACTATGTCTAGAGGGATTGGATAATTACCCCCCCCCCCCCTCTCCCCAACACACCACTTCAGAGGACAAGAGTTTTCTGTTTTACAGCTTTTTTTTGTTACATACACATTTTACATTCATTCTACTTTTGTGTACAGCAGAGACAAAACTGATATAAAGGTTTAAATATATATTTACATTTACTGTATATTTACACACATGTTCACAGGTTCATGCTATTTATATATATATATATATACACTGAACTAAAGTATAATCGCAACATGTAAAGTGTTGGTCCCATGTTTCATGAGCTGAAATAAAAGATCCCAGAAATTTTCCATGTGCACAAAAAGCTTATTTCTTTCAAATGTTGTACACAAATTTGTTTACATCCTTGTTAGTGATCATTCCTCCCTTGCCAAGAAAATCCATCTACCTGGCAGGTGTGGCATATCAAGAAGCTGATTAGACAGCATGATCATTACACAGGTGCACCTTGTGCTAGGGACAATGAAAGTCACTCTAAAATGTGCCGTTTTGTCACCAAACATTAGATTTACGTCATTTAGCAGAGGCTCTTATCCAGAGCGACTTACAGTTAGTGAGTGCATACATTTTCATACTGGCCCCCCGTGGGAATCGAACCCACAACCCTGGCATTGCAAATGCCATGCTCTACCAACTGAGCTACACGGGACTATGATGACACAATGACACAGATGTCTCAAGTTTTGAGGGAGCTTGCTATTGGTATGCTGATTGGAGGAATGTCCACCAGAGTTGTTGCCAGAGAATTGAATGTTCATTTCTCTACCATAAGCTGCCTCCAACGTCGTTTTAGAGAATGTTGGTAGTACGTCCAACCGGCCACACAACCGCAGACAACATTCTTGGTGTTGTGTGGGCAAGAGGTTTGCTGATGTAAACGTTGTGAACAGAGTGCCCCCTGGTGGCGGTGGAGTTATGGTATGGGCAGGCATAAGCTACGGACAATGAACACAATTGCATTTTATCGATGGGAATTTTAATGCATAGAGATACCGTGAGGAGGTCCTGAGGCCCATTGTCGTGCCATTCATCTGCCGCCATCACCTAATGTTTCAGCATGATAATGCACAGCCCCATGTCGCAAGGATCTCTACACATTTCCTGGAAACTGAAAATGTCCCAGTTCTTCCATGGCCTGCATACTCACCAGACATGTCACCCACTGAGCATGTTTGGGATGCTCTGGATTGACGTGTATGACAGTGTGTTCCAGTTCCCGCCAATATACAACTTCGCACAGCCATTGAAGAGGACTGGGACAACATTCCACAGACCACAATCAACAGCCTGATGAAATCTATGCGAAGGAGATGTGTTGCGCTGCATGAGGCAAATGGTGGTCACACCAGATTGACTGGTTTTCTGATCCACACACCTGTGACCAACAAATGCATATCTGTATTCCCAGTCATGTGAAATCCATAGATTAGGGCCTAATGAATTTATTTCAACTGACTGATTTCCTCATATGAACTGTAACTCAGTACAATCTTTGATATTGTTGCATGTTGTGTTTATACTTTTGTTCAGTACACTGTATTTGTTGTAATATTTCTTCTGTCTTTTCTGGTGGATTAAACTGAAATTGCAACCAGCTTTCTATGGCTTGTTTTAGAAATAGTGATATTTGGAGATGATTTCATAGTGCGCTACTTCTGACCAGAGTCCCATGGGCCCTGCGGAAAATAAAGTCATGCACCGCACGCTTAGAAAAAATAGGTACTATAAATGTCTTATCTTATTCTGATCATCCTGTTGTTACATGAATGTTTGTAGTGTATTCAAGGTTTAAAAAGGCTTCTAAAGTTTGTAATTTCCACTTTCAAATGTCAGACTTGATTTGTCCTAATGAAAAATGTATCAACTCCTACAAAAAAAGTCAATTAATTATAATCCATTTAATAATTCAAATGTCCTGTTGCTGCAGGATAATTTTTCTGCTGTGAGAAACTGGGTCAAATTAAGATATGGCATCTGTATCTAGAACCTCAAAGGGTTCTTCGGGCTGTCCTCATAAGAAAACCCTTTAAAGAACCCTTTTAGGTTCCAGGTAGAACCCTTTTGGGTTCCACATAGAACCCTTTCCACAGAGGGTTCTACATGGAAACCAAAAGGGTTCTATCTGGAACCTAAAATGATTCTACCTGGAACCAAAAAGGGTTATCCTATTGGGAGAGCTGAAGAACCGTTTTTCTGAGTGTATACAGTGGTGTGAAAAAGTGTTTGCCCCCTTCCTGATTTCTTTGCATGTTTGTCACACGTAAATGTTTCAGATCAAACGAATTTAAATATTAGTCAAAGATAACACAAGTAAACACAAAATGCAGTTTTGAAATGAAGGTTGTTATTATTAAGGGAAAAACAAATTCCAAACTCACATGGCCCTGTGTGAAAAAGTGATTGCCCCCTACAACCTAATAACTGGTTGGGCCACCCTTAGCAGCAACAACTGCAATCAAGCGTTTGCGATAACTTGCAATGAGTCTTTTAGCTCTGTGGAGGAATTTTGGCCCACTCATCTTTGCAGAATTGTTGTAATTCAGCCACATTGGAGGGTTTTCGAGCATGAACTGCCTTTTTAAGGTCATGCCACAGCATCTCAATAGGATTCAGGTCAGGACTTTGACTAGACCACTCCAAAGTCTTCATTTTGTTTTTCTTCAGCCATTCACAGGTGGACTTGCTGGTGTGTTTTGGATCATTGTCCTGCTGCAGAACCCAAGTTCGCTTCAGCTTGAGGTCACGAACAGATGGCCGGACATTCTCCTTCAGGATTTTTTGGTAGACAGCAGAATTCATGGTTCCATTTATCACAGCAAGTCTTCCAGGTCCTGAAGCAGCAAAACAGGCCCAGACCATCACACTACCACCACCATATTTTACTGTTGGTATGATGTTCTTTTTCTGAAATGCGGTGTTACTTTTACACCAGATGTAATGGGACACACACCTTCCAAAAAGTTCAACTTTTGTCTCGTCAGTCCACAGAGTATTTTCCCAAAGGTCTTGGGGATCATCAAGATGTTTTCTGGCAAAAAATGAGACGAGCCTTAATGTTCTTTTTGCTCAGCAGTGGTTTTCATCTTGGAACTCTGCCATGCAGGCCATTTTTGCCCAGTCTCTTTCTTATGGTGGAGTCATGAACACTGACCTTAACTGAGGCAAGTGAGGCCTGCAGCTCTTTGGATGTTGTTGTGGGGTCTTTTGTGACCTCTTGGATGAGTCATGGCAGCGCTCTTGGGGTAATTTTGGTCGGCCACTCCTGGGAAGGTTCACCACTGTTCCATGTTTTCACCGTTTGTGGATAATGGCTCTCACTGTGGTTCGCTGGAGTCCCAAAGCTTTAGAAATGGCTTTATAACCTTTTCCAGACTGATGGATCTCAATTACTTTCTTTCTCATTTGTTCCTGAATTTCTTTGGATCTCGGCATGATGTCTAGCTTGTGAGGATCTTTTGGTCCACTTCACTTTGTCAGGCAGGTCCTATTTAAGTGATTCCTTGATTGAGAACAGGTGTGGCAGTAATCAGGCCTGGGTGTGGCTAGAGGAATTGAACTCAGGTGTGATAAACCACAGTTGAGTTGTGTTATAACGGGGGGGGGGGGGGGGGCACAAACAAATAACATTTAAGTGTGACAAACAAATAACAAATCAGGAAGGGGGCAAACACTTTTTCATACCACTGTATATGGAATAGGGTGCCACTGTATATGGAATAGGGTGCCACTGTATATGGAATAGGGTGCCACTGTATATGGAATAGGGTGCCACTGTATATGGAATAGGGTGCCACTGTATATGGAATAGGGTGCCATTTGGGATGCAGACTACGTCTTCTGATTTGGCTATTTATGAAACTCTAGGCCTATGAGCACCTTCCTAATATTGAGTTGCACCCCCTTTTGCCCTCAGAACAGCCTCAATTCGTCGAGGCATGGACTCTACGTTTGAGCGTGAAAAACCCAGCAGAGTTGCAGTTCTTGACACACTCAAACCGATGCGCCTGGCACCTACTACCAAGTTATACTTTTGAATCATCTGTCCATAGAACGTTCTTCCAAGAGTCTTGATGATCATCCAGGTGCTTTTTGGCAAACTTGAGTCAACCTTTTGGACGAGATGGGTCCCATTATGTCTGGCGAAAACCAAACTCTGCATTCCACAGTAAGAACATCACACCAAAGGTCAAGCATGGTGGTGGTGGTGTGATGGTTTGGGGATGCTTTGCTGCCTCAGGACCTGGACGACTTGCCTTAATAGAAGGAACCATGAATTCTGCTCTGTATCAGAGAATTCTACAGGAGAATGTCAGACCATCCGTCTGTGAGCTGAAGCTGAAGCGTAGCTGGGTCATGCAGCAAGACAATGATCCAAAACACACAATCAAGTCTACATGAAAATGGCTAAAAAGCAAGAAATTGGAAGTTTTGGAATGGCCTAGTCAAAGTCCAGACCTAATCCCAATTGAGATGCTGTGGCAGGACTTGAAACGAGCAGTTCATGCTTGAAACCCCACACGTCACTGAGTTAAAGCAGTTCTGCATGGAAGAGTGGGCCAAAATTCCTCCACAGCGACGTGAGAGAATACACCGAGGATCAGCAAGGCCCTTCATCAGAACACTGAAACATACCTGTATCAAGACATGTTGAAACCTGTTGAAACATTTTGACTTTGCTCAATGTACACGGAAAGTGAATGTCAATGACATGCATGTCAATCTCTCCCGGTTCAAAACTGAGGAGAGATTGACTGCACCACTGTTGGTCTTAGTGCGAGGTGTTGACGTGTTGATGGTACCGAACTGTCTGTTCAAGCAGTACCACACTAGACATGCAACCAGAGGTCCATTCACAGTCCCCAGGTCCAGAACAGAGGCTGGGAAACACACAGTATTAAATAGAGCCATGACTACATGGAACTATCTGCCACCCCAGGTAACTCAAGCTAGCAATACAAACAGATAAAAAAAATAAAAAATAAAAAATAAAAAAAAGCAGACATTACTGCTCAAAGTGGACTGTGAAGAGACACATAAATTTTTATATACTTTGTAGTGTATTATGTATTGTATTATGTATTGCATTATGTAGTGTATTATGTATTGCATTATGTAGTGTTACGTATATGTATTATGTATTGTATTATGTATTGTATTATGTATTGTATTATGTAGTGTATTATGTAGTGTATTATGTAGTTTATTATGTAGAGTATTATGTAGTGTGTTAAGTAGGGTTATGTATTGTATTATGTAATTTATCATGTATTGGATTATGTAGTGTGTTATGCATGGTATTATGTAGTGTATTAGGTAATGTATTTTGTATTGTATCATGTATTGTATCATGTATTATGTACTTTATTATGTAGTGTGTTATCTAGTGTATTATGTAGTGTGTTATGTATTATATTATGTAGTGTGTTATGTATTGTATTATGTATTGTATCATGTATTGTATTATGTAGTGTGTTATGTATTATATTATGTAGTGTGTTATGTAGGGTTATGTATTGAATTATGTATTGTATTATGTATTGTATTAGTATTGCATTATGAATTGTGTTATGTAGTGTGTTATGTAGTGTATTATGATTTGAATCAGGTATTGCATTTATGTAGTGTATTATGTAGTGTATTATGTATTGTATTATGTAGTGTCTTATGTAGTGTGTTATGTAGTGTGTTATGTAGTGTGTTATGTATTATGTATTGTGTTATGTAGTGTATTATGTAGTGTATTATTTATTGTATTATGTAGTGTCTTATGTAGTGTGTTATGTAGTGTATTATGTATTGTATCATGTGTTGTATTATGTAGTGTATTATGTAGTGTATTATGTAGTGTATTATTTATTGTATTATGTAGTGTCTTATGTAGTGTGTTATGTAGTGTGTTATGTAGTGTATTATGTATTGTATCATGTGTTGTATTATGTAGTGTATTATGTAGTGTGTTATGTAGTGTATATGGGCTTGCTCAGTACATTTGAGACAGCTCTGCCCATTGGCATATGGTTTCTGGCTTACTCACTAAATAAGAGGCAGCTCCGCTCATTGGTATAGGGTTTCCTGGTGAGAGGCAGTGTTTCTCTATCTACCTACAGTATCTCTCTCTTCTCCCACCTTCTCTCTCCTTCCATATCTCTCTCTTCTCCCCCTGTCTCTCTCCATCTCCCGTCCTCCATCAATCTCTATCTACCTACAGTATCTCTCTCCATCCATATCTCTCTCTTCTCCCCCCCTCTCTCTTCATCTCTCTCCCTCCATCCCCCCCTTTCTCGCGTCCTGAGTTTTTTTCCCCCTGCCTCTCAGATTCCAGTTTGGCTGTACAACTATCAGTGGATTGGAATGTCTGGTGCTGCTCTGAGATGAATTACTGTGATGATTCAATGAGAGAGAGAGAGAGAGAGAGAGAGAGAGAGAGAGAGAGAGAGAGAGAGAGAGAGAGAGAGAGAGAGAGAGAGAGAGAGAGAGAGAGAGAGAGAGAGAGAGAGAGAGAGAGAGAGAGAGAGAGAGAGAGACAGAGAGAGACAGAGAGAGACAGAGAGAGAGAGATACTCCTGATCAAAGACATTGGAAATGCTGGGAAATGTTTGACTGTCACTCCAGCTTCTTTGATTGATTGAGCTTGGTGCAATCGAATCAATGCATCAGTCCCAAAAGTGTAAACCCCAAATCCTTCCCTTCTGGCACATCAGACAGGCTCAAATTTTATTTGTCACATACACGTGTTTAGCAGATGTTATAGCGGGTGTAGCGAAATGCTTGTGCTTCTAGCTCTGACAGTGCAGTAATATCTAACAATTTCACAACATATACCCAATACACACAAAAAAGTAAGGAATGGGATTTAAGAATATATACATACAGTATATGGACAAGCAATGACAGAGCGGCATGGACTAAGATACAGAAGAATATTATACAATAGAATGCAGTATATACATATGAGATGAGTAGTGCAAGATATGTAAACATTATTAAAGTGACTAGTGTTCCATTTCTTAAAGTGGCCAGTGATTTCAATAGGCAGCAGCAGCCTCTAATGTGCTAGTGATGGCTATTTAACGGTCTGATGGCCTTGAGATAGAATCTGTTTTTCATTCTCTCGGTCCGAGCTTTGATGCACCTGTACTGACCTCGCCTTCTGGATGATAGCTGGGTGAACAGGCAGTGGCTCGGGTGGTTGATGTCCTTGATGATCTTTTTGGCCTTCCTGTGACATCGGGTGCTGTAGGTGTCTTGGAGGGCGGGTAGTTTGCCCCCGGTAATGTGTTCGGCAGACCGCACCACCCTCTGGAGAGCCCTGCGGTTGTGGGCGGTGCAGTTGCCGTACCAGGCGGTGATACAGCCCGACAGGATGCTCTCAATTGTGCATCTGTAAAAGTTTGTGAGGGTTTTAGGTGCCAAGCCACATTTCTTCAGCCTCCTGAGGTTGTAGAGGTGATATTGCGCCTTCTTCACCACACTGTCTGCGTGGGTGGACCATTTAAATTTGTCGGTGATGTGTACGCCAAGGAACTTGAAGATTTCCACCTTCTCCACTGCGGTCGATGTAGATTGGGGGGTGCACCCTCTGCTGTTTCCTGAAGTCCACGATCATCTCTTTTGTTTTGTTGATGTTGAGTGAGAGGTTATTTTCCTGGCACCACACTCCCAGAGCCCTCACCTCCTCCCTGTAGGCTGTCTCGTCATTGTTGGTAATCAAGCCTACTACTGTTGTGTCGTCTGCAAACTTGATGATTGAGTTGGAGGCGTGCTTGGCCACGCAGTCATGGGTGAACAGGGAGTACAGGAGGGGGCTGAGCACGCACCCTTGTGGGGCCCCAGTGTTGAGGATCAGCGAAGTGGAGATGTTGTTTCCTACCTTCACCACCTGGGGGGCGGCCCGTCAGGAAGTCCAGGACGGGGTTCAGACCCAGGGCCTCGAGCTTAATGATGAGCTTGGAGGGTCCTATGGTGTTGAATGCTGAGCTATAGTCAATGAACAGCATTCTTACATAGGTATTCCTCTTGTCCAGATGGGATAGGGCAGTGTGCAGTGTGCTCAATAAAACACTCAAAGTTTTTGAAAGAAAGCTGATACTAATTCAACCAATTCCAGGTCTGGTGAGTGTGAGTGTCAATGTGTCTGTTTTTTGTGTGAGTGTTAGTTAATCCAACCACCAGGTGGCGCTCCACTGGACTGTACCACCAGTGTGATGGTTGGGCAGGGCAGCATATCATCCCTGTCTCATGTGATCTGATCTGGTAGTGTTGTCATTGGATTTCTAGCTGTTGTCCCACTGGCCATCCAACCAGCATCAACCACTGTCCTGGCTCATGGCCATTCTTACTGAGGCAGGACAGGACACACACGCACACGATTGGCTGAGGACGAGTTAAACAGACAGTCTCTGAGGACACACAATCTCTCTCTTACCTGTCAATCTCTGTGGTAGTGTGTGTGTCTATATGTGTGTGTGTGTGTGTGTGTGTGTGTGTGTGTGTGTGTGTGTGTGTGTGTGTGTGTGTGTGTGTGTGTGTGTGTGTGTGTGGCGGAACAACACAGGAATAACTTGGCTGGACACACAGTCCTCTCTCTCCTCTCATATTCTACCCAGTATGGGCCTTGACTCCTGTTGAGATTCCATCACATCACAGAGCGCAATGTCATTTCCAGACGCTGTCAAGGCTACATCACTGACTCAGATCATCTCTGTTCTAGTATCCAGAACATACACTGAGTCTACAAAACATTAGGTACACCTGCTCTTTCCATGACGTAGATTTGACCCGGTGAATCCAGGTGAAAGCCCCCGGTAATGACCATGGTGCTTGCCTACGGAGCTGTGAGGGGAACGGCACCTCCGTACCTTCAGGCTCTGATCAGTCCCTACACCCAAACGAGGGCATTGCGTTCATCCACCTCTGGCCTGCTGGCCCCCCTACCTCTGCGGAAGCACGGTTCCCGCTCAGCCCAGTCAAAACTGTTCGCTGCTCTGGCACCTCAATGGTGGAACAAGCTCCCTCACGACGCCAGGACAGCAGAGTCACTCACCAACTTCCGGAGACACTTGAAACCCCACCTCTTTAAGGAATACCTGGGATAGGATAAAGTAATCATTCTACCCCCCCCCCCCCCCCCTTACCCCCCCCTTACCCCCCCCCCCCCCAAAAAAAAAAACATATTGTAAAGTGGTTATCCCACTGGCTATAAGGTGAATGCACCAATTTGTAAGTCGCTCTGGATAAGATGTAAATGTAATGTAAATGTAAAGCTATGATCCCTTATTGATGTCACTTGTTAAATCCACTTCAATCGATGTAGATGAAGGGGAGGAGACAGGTTAAAGAAGGACTTTTAAGTCTTGAGACAATTTAGACATGGCTTGTGTGTGTGTGTGTGCCATTGAGGGGGAATAGGCAAGACAGAAGATTTAAGTGCCTTTGAACGGGGTATGGTAGTAGGTGCCAGGCGCATCGGTTTGAGTGTGTCAAGAACTGCAACTATGCTGGGTTTTTCACGCTCAACCGTTTCCCATGTGTATCAAGAATGGTCCACCAGCCAACTTGACACAACTGTGGGAAGCATTGGAGTCAACATGGGCCAACATCCCTGTGGAACGCTTGCGACACCTTGTAGAGTCCATGCCCCGACGAATTGAGGCTGTTCTGAGGGCAAAAGGGGGTGCAACTCAATATTAGGAAGGTGCTCATAGGCCTAGAGTTTCATAAATAGCCAAATCAGAAGACATAGTCTGCATCCCAAATGGCACCCTATTCCATATACAGTGGCACCCTATTCCATATACAGTGGCACCCTATTCCATATACAGTGGCACCCTATTCCATATACAGTGGCACCCTATTCCATATACAGTGGCACCCTATTCCATATACAGTGGCACCCTATTCCATATACAGTGGTGTGAAAAAGTGTTTGCCCCCTTCCTGATTTGTTATTTGTTTGTCACACTTAAATGTTATTTGTTTGTGCCCCCCCCCCGTTATAACACAACTCAACTGTGGTTTATCACACCTGAGTTCAATTCCTCTAGCCACACCCAGGCCTGATTACTGCCACACCTGTTCTCAATCAAGGAATCACTTAAATAGGACCTGCCTGACAAAGTGAAGTGGACCAAAAGATCCTCACAAGCTAGACATCATGCCGAGATCCAAAGAAATTCAGGAACAAATTAGAAAGAAAGTAATTGAGATCCATCAGTCTGGAAAAGGTTATAAAGCCATTTCTAAAGCTTTGGGACTCCAGCGAACCACAGTGAGAGCCATTATCCACAAATGGTGAAAACATGGAACAGTGGTAAACCTTCCCAGGAGTGGCCAACCAAAATTACCCCAAGAGCGCAGCGATGACTCATCCAAGAGGTCACAAAAGACCCCACAACAACATCCAAAGAGCTGCAGCCCTCACTTGCCTCAGTTAAGGTCAGTGTTCATGACTCCACCATAAGAAAGAGACTGGGCAAAAATGGCCTGCATGGCAGAGTTCCAAGATGAAAACCACTGCTGAGCAAAAAGAACATTAAGGCTCGTCTCATTTTTGCCAGAAAACTTCTTGATGATCCCCAAGACCTTTGGGAAAATACTCTGTGGACTAAAGAGACAAAAGTTGAACTTTTTGGAAGGTGTGTGTCCCATTACATCTGGTGTAAAAGTAACACCGCATTTCAGAAAAAGAACATCATACCAACAGTAAAATATGGTGGTGGTAGTGTGATGGTCTGGGCCTGTTTTGCTGCTTCAGGACCTGGAAGACTTGTTGTGATAAATGGAACCATGAATTCTGCTGTCTACCAAAAAATCCTGAAGGAGAATGTCCGGCCATTTGTTCGTGACCTCAAGCTGAAGCGAACTTGGGTTCTACAGCAGGACAATGATCCAAAACACACCAGCAAGTCCACCTGTGAATGGCTGAAGAAAAACTAAATGAAGACTTTGGAGTGGTCTAGTCAAAGTCCTGACCTGAATCCTATTGAGATGCTGTGGCATGACCTTAAAAAGGCAGTTCATGCTCGAAAACCCTCCAATGTGGCTGAATTACAACAATTCTGCAAAGATGAGTGGGCCAAAATTCCTCCACAGCGCTGTAAAAGACTCCTTGCAAGTTATCGCAAACGCTTGATTGCAGTTGTTGCTGCTAAGGGTGGCCCAACCAGTTATTAGGTTGTAGGGGGCAATCACTTTTTCACACAGGGCCATGTGGGTTTGGAACTTGATTTTCCCTTAATAATAACTTTACTCCAATTAGGGGAAGGGAGGTAGGGTTAGGGGAAAATAATAAAGGAAAATATATTTAAAAATAATAGTACAAAAAAATATATATATACATATACATTTCCTGATGCAAACAACTGCACTGATAGAACCAAAGCTGATCTACCACCTAAACAATTAATAAATAAATAAAATACTAAAAGAAAGTAGTGCACTATGGGAAATAGGGTCCCATTAACCAGATAATAGCCAGGAAATCCAAAAGAGGACGTAATGCCTTATTGCTACGGTCAGTACTAAACCCCACAACAGAACAACAAACCCCCACTATGGTCAGTAACATACACTGACAGATAAGCTTGTGTTCCCATCACCACCTTGCTGTGCTGCAGGTTGGGTGGTGCCCACATGAATACTAACGAGTCCATACTACAGACTGCAGCTTTTTTTCTCATAGGCTGTCCTAAATGGCACCCTGCTCCCTATCAAGTGCACTAGGTTCGAACAGAGCCTTATGGGCCCTGGTCAAAAGTAGTGCACTAAATAGGGAATAGGGTGGCGTTTGGGATGCAAACCGTGACGTCTCTCCCTCCCAGCTAGCGGCCACGTTGTTTTAGATCAACAGCAGTGAACTAGTGTGTCAGCGCTGAGATCTCTGCTTCGAGGCCAACAGCATCTTCACTCAAATCCCAGGGGGGGATGAGGGAGAGCAGACTTCTCCTCACACACACACACACACACACACACACACACACACACACACACACACACACAGTCATGTTGACACAGCATCTTCGGCCATTTCCCAGGGGGCTACAGGCACTGGGAAGCTAGTTGGTAACGACTGCTGTGACTGATGCTGCAGAAAGAGGCATCACATCCCTCCATGAGATATCAGGCTAATGCTAGCTAACGCACACACACCCCTCCATGAGATATCAGGCTAACGCTAGCTAACGCACACACACCCCTCCATGAGATATCAGGCTAACGCTAGCTAACACACACACACCCCTCCTTGAGATATCAGGCTAACGCTAGCTAACACACACACACCCCTCCTTGAGATATCAGGCTAACGCTAGCTAACGCACACACACCCCTCCTTGAGATATCAGGCTAACGCTAGCTAACACACACACACCCCTCCTTGAGATATCAGGCTAATGCTAGCTAACGCGCACACACCCGTCCTTGAGATATCAGGCTAACGCTAGCTAACACACACACACCCGTCCTTGAGATATCAGGCTAACGCTAGCTAACACACACACACCCCTCCTTGAGATATCAGGCTAACGCTAGCTAACACACACACACCCCTCCTTGAGATATCAGGCTAATGCTAGCTAACACACACACACCCCTCCTTGAGATATCAGGCTAACGCTAGCTAACGCACACACACACACCCCTCCTTGAGATATCAGGCTAACGCTAGCTAACGCACACACACCCCTCCTTGAGATATCAGGCTAACGCTAGCTAACACACACACACCCCTCCTTGAGATATCAGGCTAATGCTAGCTAACACACACACACCCCTCCTTGAGATATCAGGCTAATGCTAGCTAACACACACCCCTCCTTGAGATATCAGGCTAACGCTAGCTAACGCACACACACACCCCTCCTTGAGATATCAGGCTAACGCTAGCTAACGCACACACACCCCTCCTTGAGATATCAGGCTAACGCTAGCTAACACACACACACCCCTCCTTGAGATATCAGGCTAACGCTAGCTAACGCACACACACCCCTCCTTGAGATATCAGGCTAACGCTAGCTAACACACACACACCCCTCCTTGAGATATCAGGCTAACACTAGCTAACGCACACACACACCCCTCCTTGAGATATCAGGCTAACGCTAGCTAACACACACACACCCCTCCTTGAGATATCAGGCTAACGCTAGCTAACGCACACACACACCCCTCCTTGAGATATCAGGCTAACGCTAGCTAACGCACACACACCCCTCCTTGAGATATCAGGCTAACGCTAGCTAACACACACACACCCCTCCTTGAGATATCAGGCTAACGCTAGCTAACGCACACACACCCCTCCTTGAGATATCAGGCTAACGCTAGCTAACACACACACACCCCTCCTTGAGATATCAGGCTAACGCTAGCTAACACACACACACCCCTCCTTGAGATATCAGGCTAACGCTAGCTAACGCACACACACCCCTCCTTGAGATATCAGGCTAACGCTAGCTAACACACACACACCCCTCCTTGAGATATCAGGCTAACGCTAGCTAACGCACACACACCCGTCCTTGAGATATCAGGCTAACGCTAGCTAACGCACACACACACCCCTCCTTGAGATATCAGGCTAACGCTAGCTAACGCACACACACACCCGTCCTTGAGATATCAGGCTAACGCTAGCTAACGCACACACACCTGTCCTTGAGATATCAGGCTAACGCTAGCTAACGCACACACACCCCTCCTTGAGATATCAGGCTAACGCTAGCTAACGCACACACACCCCTCCTTGAGATATCAGGCTAACGCTAGCTAACACACACACCTCCTTGAGATATCAAGCTAACGCTAGCTGAATGCTAATGCTAGCTAAAGTTCACCAGGCTCTCCTGGGCCTTTCTGCTGAAAGGGATCTCGTCGGCAGGCCAGCGAGGCACAATACAAGGGCAGCGTCATAAATGGCACCCAATTCCAAAGTGAGGGAGGGGGAGAGAGAGAAAGAGGGGCTGAGTGTCCCTCCACCCCAGGCTTTAATTAGTCACACCGCCCTAAACACACACACACACACACACACACACAACATCACATGGCTTACACACACACTCTCACACACACACACACACAACTTCACATGGCATACACACACACACACACAACTTCACATGGCTTACACACACACACTCTCACACACACACACAACTTCACATGGCTTACACACACACACACACACAACTTCACATGGCTTACACACACACACACACACAACAACTTCACATGGCTTACACACACCCCCACACACACACACACACACACACACACACACATACACACACACTTCTCATTTCAAATGTCTCATTCCAACTGTCTCACCATATACTTTTTGTGGGTGTCTGGGTGTTTCATTACATAAATGCAATAACCAGAAAGCTGCTGGATTATCATGAAGGAAGCTGAGATATGAGAACCAAAATGAAGAAAGAAAGTTGAAGAAAAACTTTTCTAAATGTTTCCCTTCCCCCACTCAGTCTTCTTTGCTAATGGCATCTCCTCAGACGATACTGAAAGAAATGAAGTTAGAGAAGCAGACCACTGGACAAGACAAGAAAGAAAAGAGTTCACAGAGAAGAAGAAGAAGAAGAAGAAGAAGAAGAAGAAGAAGAAGAAGAAGAAGAAGAAGAAGAAGAAGAAGAAGAAGAAGAAGAAGAAGAAGAAGAAGAAGAAGAAGAAGAAGAAGAAAAAGAAGAAGAAGAAGAAGAAGAAGAAGCAGCAGCTCTGGAAGGGACCATAGGGTAGTAGAGTAATTTACTGTCTATAATGTATATACAATAGCACTTCCTATAGAGTGAGGGGTGCATAGTGAACAGGTATCATGTGTTCCTAATGCATATTATGTCTTCACTGTTTCTGTCTACATCTGTATAAACTATATCTATAATATCTATATACACTGCTCAAAAAAATAAAGGGAACACTTAAACAACACAATGTAACTCCAAGTCAATCACACTTCTGTGAAATCAAACTGTCCACTTAGGAAGCAACACTGATTGACAATAAATGTCACATGCTGTTGTGCAAATGGAATAGACAACAGGTGGAAATTATAGGCAATTAGCAAGACACCCCCAATAAAGGACTGGTTTTGCAGGTGGTGACCACAGACCACTTCTCAGTTCCTATGCTTCCTGGCTGATGTATTGGTCACATTTGAATGCTGGCGGTGCTTTCACTCTAGTGGTAGCATGAGACGGAGTCTACAACCCACACAAGTGGCTCAGGTAGTGCAGCTCATCCAGGATGGCACATCAATGCGAGCTGTGGCAAGAAGGTTTGCTGTGTCTGTCAGCGTAGTGTCCAGAGCATGGAGGCGCTACCAGGAGACAGGCCAGTACATCAGGAGACGTGAAGGAGGCCGTAGGAGGGCAACAACCCAGCAGCAGGACTGCTACCTCCGCCTTTGTGCAAGGAGGAGCAGGAGGAGCACTGCCAGAGCCCTGCAAAATGACCTCCAGCAGGCCACAAATGTGCATGTGTCTGCTCAAACGGTCAGAAACAGACTCCATGAGGGTGGTATGAGGGCCCGACGTCCACAGGTGGGGGTTGTGCTTACAGCCCAACACCGTGCAGGACGTTTGGCATTTGCCAGAGAACACCAAGATTGGGAAATTCGCCACTGACGCCCTGTACTCTTCACAGATGAAAGCAGGTTCACACTGAGCACGTGACAGACGTGACAGAGTCTGGGAGGAGATCCCTCAGGAGACCATCCGCCACCTCATCAGGAGCATGCCCAGGCGTTGTAGGGAGGTCATACAGGCACGTGGAGGCCACACACACTACTGAGCCTCATTTTGACTTGTTTTAAGGACATTACATCAAAGTTGGATTAGCCTGTAGTGTGGTTTTCCACTTTAATTTTGAAGGTGACTCCAAATCCAGACCTCCATGTGTTGATAAATTTGATTTTCATTGAATAATTTTTGTGTGATTTTGTTGTCAGCACATTAAACTATGTAAAGAAAAAAGTATTTAATAAGATTATTTCATTCATTCATTCAGATCTAGGATGTGTTATTTTAGTGTTCCCTTTATTTTTTTTGGGCAGTGTATATACAGTACCAGTCAAATGATTGGACACAACTACTCATTCAAGGGTTTTTCTTTATTTTTTACTATTTTCTACATTGTAGAATAATAGTGAAGACATCAAAACTATAAAATAACACACATGGAATCATATTATTAACCAAAAAAGTGTTAAACAAATCAAAATATATTTTATATATCGAGATTCCTCAAATAGCCACCCTTTGCCTTGATGACAGCTTTACACACCATCAAGTGCTATGATGAAACTGGATCTCATGATGACCGCCGGTGGAGGGGGGGGGGGGGGGCTTTACTTGGCTCATCGCGCTCTTTGTGGCGGGCCGGGCGCCTGCAGGCTGTCTTTGGTTTCCTCCGACACATTGGTGCAGCTGGCTTCTGGGTTAAGCGAGCGGGTGTTAAGAAGCCCAGCTTGGCGGGTGATGTATAAACTACATCTGTTCTGTATGAATGGATAAACACAACATGGTCTATCCCATTGACACTAAACAGCTTAGCTGGTTGTATTGTGAGTGTGTGTGTAGTGTGTGAGTGTTTGTGTGTGTGTGTGTGTGTGTGTGTGGGTGTGAGTGTAAGGACTTCTATAAGAGATCTACAGTAGGTGGTCTACCTGTCACTACCTCATCCTGATCAATGCCTTTGTCCAATGGGCAGCGCTCTCTGGGCGCCTTCGGTGGGATACCCTGTTGCCATGGTTATCTCTGTTAGAAACCAACCGGAAGAGAGAATGTTTACTATCCGACCGAGGCAGAGCCAGGATCAAAGTGATCCAGGAAGAAACAAAGAGGGGGGTACACTCTTACAGGCCTATCTACAGTATGAGAAGTGTACTGTAGAGACGGGGGGGGGGGGGGGGGTACACTCTTGCACCTCCCTAACCCAGACGACGCTGGGCCAATTGTGTGCCGCCCTATGGGACTCCCGATCACGCCCGGTTGTGATACGCCCCGGTCTGTAGTGACGCCTCTAGCACTACGATGCAGTGCCTTAGACCGCTGCGCCACTCGGGAGGCCCCAAGACAGATGTATTCTAATAGATGCATAGGAGAGCTGTGCTGCTTGTCACACCATACTAATGCAGGAAACAGGCCACACATACCATGCTAATGCAGGAAACAGGCCATGCTAATGCAGGAAACAGGCCACACACACCATGCTAATGCAGGAAACAGGCCACACATACCATGCTAATGCAGGAAACAGGCCACACACACCATACTAATGCAAGAAACAGGCCACACATACCATGCTAATGCAGGAAACAGGCCACACACACCATGCTAATGCAGGAAACAGGCCACACACACCATACTAATGCAAGAAACAGGCCACACATACCATGCTAATGCAAGAAACAGGCCACACACATCATACTAATGCAGGAAACAGGACACACACACCATGCTAATGCAGGAAACATGACACACACACACCATGTTAATGCAGGAAACAGGACACACACACACCATGCTAATGCAGGAAACAGGCCACACACACCGTGCTAATGCAGGAAACAGGCCACACACACCATGCTAATGCAGGAAACAGGCCACACACACCATACTAATGCAGGAAACAGGCCACGCACACCATGCTAATGCAGGAAACAGGCCACACACACCATGCTAATGCAGGAAACAGGCCACACACACCATGCTAATGCAGGAAACAGGCCACACACACCATACTAATGCAGGAAACAGGCCACACACACCATGCTAATGCAGGAAACAGGACACACACACACACACCATACTAATGCAGGAAACAGGACACACACACCATACTAATGCAGGAAACAGGACACACACACCATGCTAATGCAGGAAACAGGACACACACACCATACTAATGCAGGAAACAGGACACACACACACCATGCTAATGCAGGAAACAGGACACATACCATGCTAATGCAGGAAACAGGACACACACACACCATGCTAATGCAGGAAACAGGACACATACCATACTAATGCAGGAAACAGGCCACACACACCATGCTAATGCAGGAAACAGGACACACACACCATACTAATGCAGGAAACAGGACACACACACCATGCTAATGCAGGAAACAGGAATAGGGTGGAGTTTACATGTTATTTATAGTCTGTAGATAGTCTGTAGAGCATCTTCAGATGGACTATCCATGTAAAGTGTTACATTGGGGGCATTTGGGATGCAGCCCATGTTACACTATCTGAGTTGGCATCACCACAGTGCCATGACATGTTAATGTATTCCTGCTTAGATTGACACAGGGATCGATCTGCAACAAAATCAACAGAGCGACACGGAGAGGAACTAAGAGAGAGAGGGGGGGGCAAGAGGGAAAGGGAGAGAGAGAGAGAGAGAGGGAGAGAGAGAGAGAGAGAGAGAGAGACTCGTGGTTTCTCTGGGCATCTCTGTTGAGACAGCCTAAAAGGTTACAGCAGTTGATTTGTGATGTTATATTCTGGTGGAGCGCTATCTCTCTCTCTCTCTCTCTCTCTCTCTCTCTCTCTCTCTCTCTCTCTCTCTCTCTCTCTCTCTCTCTCTCTCTCTCTCTCTCTCTCTCTCTCTCTCTCTCTCTCTCTCTCTCTCTCTCTCTCTCTCTCTCTCCCTCTCCCTCCCTCCCTCCCTCCCTCCCTCCCTCAAGAAAAAGAGTTTGGCCGCTGCTGTCCACCAACTTTGATAGATAACCACACCCACACTGTAGCGCCGAGACAATAAACCTAAAATGATCAACACCGACAGATCACTTATCACAGGCATTCAGCTGATATCCTTCATTACGATAAGTAGGCTGTTGATATCATGCCTCACCTTGGACCAATCAAACAGTCACACAATCATAACCTTGACCAATCAAAAACAACAATCTGCAGTAGGCTTGGGCAGTATCCAGTATATACCTTATACCGGGATATTTGAAAATAGCCACGGGATGTTTTTTCAATACCGTCAATACCATTGAAACAATTTTTTTGAACCTCCCGAGTGGCGCAGTGGTCTAAGGCTAGCTGTGCCACTAGAGATCCTGGTTCGAATCCAGGCTCTGTCGTAGCCGGCCGCGACCGGGAGACCAGTGGGGCGGCGCACAATTGGTCTAGGGTAGGGGAGGGAATGGCCGGCAGGGATGTAGCTCAGTTGGTAGAGCATGGTGTTTGCAACGCCAGGGTTGTGGGTTTGATTCCCACGGGGGGACAGTATGAAAAAACAATAATGTATGCACTAACTGTAAGTTGCGTCTGCTAAATGACGTAAATGTAAGTTTTTCAATATATTGTTATATTTGTAGCTACTTTTTAAGTCAATACCTGCAGTCAACTTGTGCAATATGTTAGGAGATAAAGCAGATTGAGTTCTTCATTTCACCTGTTACATTATTTTACATTATGAATCTTACCGTAGTTGAGTCAGTCTTGTGTTTGTTTGTAAATAGCACAACAGGAGAAAACGGAAGTGGGTGAGTCCAGCTGTGTATTGACAGAGGTGGCATTTTGTATTAAAAGTCAACATTGTTTTTTTTTTGCTTCAATAGAGTAATCAGGGGTGTGCAACCATAGTTTTCCCTCACAGAAAATCCATTAGTGCAACACATTCGGCAGAAAGTAGCTACGTTTTCATCAGATGACAACAGAAGTGCAACACTATTTGGCTGGCAGTCACACAAGCTTAAGATGAAAAATAAACACATTTTTTTGCTAAAACTATGCATGGCCATCATATGTCTAATGTTTATCATAGAAATAATGTAGCCTACTAAATTTTCTAATGTTTTAAAGTTAATCTTTTCATTTTACCACAGAAAAGTAGCTCCACCTCAGTCAGAACGCTGTCTGCTGATGGAATGCCCGTTATTCAGAACGCTGTCTGCTGATGGAATGACCGTTAGTCAGAACGCTGTCTGCTGATGGAATGCCCGTTATTCAGAACGCTGTCTGCTGATGAAATGCCCGTTATTCAGAACGCTGTCTGCTGATGGAATGCCCGTTAGTCAGAACGCTGTCTGCTGATGGAATGCCCGTTATTCAGAACGCTGTCTGCTGATGGAATACCCGTTAGTCAGAACGCTGTCTGCTGATGGAATGCCCGTTATTCAGAACGCTGTCTGCTGATGGAATGCCCGTTATTCAGAACGCTGTCTGCTGATGGAATGCCCGTTAGTCAGAACGCTGTCTGCTGATGGAATGCCCGTTAGTCAGAACGCTGTCTGCTGATGGAATGCCCGTTAGTCAGAACGCTGTCTGCTGATGGAATGCCCGTTAGTCAGAACGCTGTCTGCTGATGGAATGCCCGTTAGTCAGAACGCTGTCTGCTGATGGAATGCCCGTTAGTCAGAGCGCTGTCTGCTGATGGAATGCTCGTTAGTCAGAGAGCTGACTGCTGATGGAATGCCCATTAGTCAGAGTACTGTCTGCTGATGGAATGCCCGTTAGTCAGAACGCTGTCTGCTGGTGGAATGCCCATTAGTCAGAACGCTGTCTGCTGATGGAATGCCCGTTAGTCAGAGCGCTGTCTGCTGATGGAATGCCCATTAGTCAGAACGCTGTCTGCTGATGGAATGCCCGTTAGTCAGAACGCTGTCTGCTGATGGAATGCCCGTTAGTCAGAGTGCTGTCCGCTGATGGAATGTCCGTTAGTCAGAACGCTGTCTGCTGATGGAATGCCCGTTAGTCAGAACGCTGTCTGCTGATGGAATGCCCGTTAGTCAGAACGCTGTCTGCTGATGGAATGCCCGTTAGTCAGAGTGCTGTCTGCTGATGGAATGCCCGTTAGTCAGAACGCTGTCTGCTGATGGAATGCCCGTTAGTCAGAACGCTGTCTGCTGATGGAATGCCCATCAGTCAGAACGCTGTCTGCCAATTGAATGCCCATTTGTGAATTCTCATCTGTGAATTCTCATCGGAGTGGAGAAGTGCAACTGACGCACAACATTAGTCTGAAGCCGAACGGAAATTACAGAAGCATTTTAGAACTGGCAGCAAGATATTTCTTATGCGTTTTATCATTTTTTCCTGCCCGTAAAACGCAGAAATCTGCGTTATGAAGGCCTAAATTTAACCTGCAAGTTATCTAAGTAAGTTACTGAATTAATAAGGTGACAAGGCATCATATTGTGTTAGCTTTCTGCCGAGTTTGAGAAGTCAAAGCCCTTTGGATGAGTTATCTGTACAGCTGCCACTGCTTGATTTCCTTGTGTTTTTTTCCTCGTCCGTTCTCGGCCTGTTTGCTCCTCCCCCCTCTTCTCTGAGCAGAGCAGGCCCGTTGCCCTAGCGACTCCAGACTCCACACAGACACAGCGTGTACGCATGCCGTTTCAGAGTCAGTACTGTTCTTCCTTCAGACAAGCATGTGTAAAAAACTTTGTTCATTTGCACAATGTCTCTCGTTCACATTTGTTTGTAAATGTCCAAACTCACCAAAAATGGCATTGTGTAGCTCCTACCTATATACTGTATGTATAACTTTATGAGCTGGATTACCTGTCTTTGTGGCCGTTAGCGTATTTAGCTAGCCTCCATGGAAATTCACTATTACTTGTGCTAATTTTGTTAACATTCTGGTAATAGACGCCCAATGGGCTTTTTTTTGTGTTTATTTGGCGCCCCCTTGTGTATTAAAGCAGTAGTACCGTAAATCCCGGGATTAGAGAAGGAAGGTATGACTACATGAAAATCTGGAATACCGCCCAACCCTAATATGCTGGACGACATAAAAAAACAGATACTTGAGATCAACCACCCAATCAGAAATCAGTATACCTCTCAGAACAACACTGGGCTCCCGAGTGGCGCAGTGGTCTAAGGCACTGTATCTCAGTGCTAGAGGCGTCACTACAGACCCTGGTTCGATTCCAGGCTGTATCACAATCCAGCTGTGATTTGGAGTCCCATAGGGCGGCGCACAATTGGTCCGGGTTTGGCCGGTGTAGGCCGTCATTGTAAATAAGAATTTGTTCTTAACTGACTTGCCTAGTTAAATAAAGTTTTTTTTTTTAAATAGTCTCCTCATAAAACACTGGCTTCACTTCTAATCAGGAAGTTGCCCTGCAGTTTGTCTCATGGAAGATGATCAAGTATATGAGGGACACATTAATTAAGACACACTTTACTACAGCACCACAGTGAGATCATACGTACATTCAGGTTTAACCAGGCTAAGATACCCCGGCCCTCAGATCAAATGCTAGCCTGGATGGCTGGTATAAATCAACTGACTGACTGAATGCTGGCTGGCTGGCTGGTATAAATCAACTGACTGGCTAAATGCTGGCTGGCTGGCTGGTATAAATCAACTGACTGGCTGACTGAATGCTGGCTGGCTGGCTGGTATAAATCAACTGACTGGCTGACTGAATGCTGGCTGGCTGGCTGGTATAAATCAACTGGCTGAATGCTGGATGGCTGGTATAAATCAACTGACTGGCTGAATGCTGGCTGGCTGGTATAAATCAACTGACTGGCTGAATGCTGGCTGGCTGGCTGGTATAAATCGACTGGCTGAATGCTGGATGGCTGGTATAAATCAACTGACTGGCTGAATGCTGGCTGGTATAAATCGACTGGCTGAATGCTGGATGGCTGGTATAAATCAACTGACTGGCTGAATGCTGGCTGGCTGGTATAAATCAACTGACTGGCTGACTGAATGCTGGCTGGCTGGCTGGTATAAATCAACTGACTGGCTGACTGAATGCTGGCTGGCTGGCTGGTATAAATCAACTGGCTGAATGCTGGATGGCTGGTATAAATCAACTGACTGGCTGAATGCTGGCTGGCTGGTATAAATCAACTGACTGGCTGAATGCTGGCTGGCTGGCTGGTATAAATCGACTGGCTGAATGCTGGATGGCTGGTATAAATCAACTGACTGGCTGAATGCTGGCTGGTATAAATCGACTGGCTGAATGCTGGATGGCTGGTATAAATCAACTGACTGGCTGAATGCTGGCTGGTATAAATCAACTGACTGGCTGAATGCTGGCTGGTATAAATCAACTGACTGGCTGAATGCTGGCTGGTATAAATCAACTGACTGGCTGAATGCTGGATGGCTGGTATAAATCAACTGACTGGCTGAATGCTGGCTGGTATAAATCAACTGACTGGCTGAATGCTGGATGGCTGGTATAAATTAACTGACTGGCTGAATGCTGGCTGGTATAAATCAACTGACTGGCTGAATGCTGGATGGCTGGTATAAATCAACTGACTGGCTGAATGCTGGATGGCTGGTATAAATCAACTGACTGGCTGAATGCTGGCTGGTATAAATCAACTGACTGGCTGAATGCTGGCTGGTATAAATCAACTGACTGGCTGAATGCTGGATGGCTGGTATAAATCAACTGACTGGCTGAATGCTGGCTGGCTGGTATAAATCAACTGACTGGCTGAATGCTGGATGGCTGGTATAAATCAACTGACTGGCTGAATGCTGGCTGGTATAAATCAACTGACTGGCTGAATGCTGGCTGGTATAAATCAACTGACTGGCTGAATGCTGGATGGCTGGTATAAATCAACTGACTGGCTGAATGCTGGCTGGTATAAATCAACTGACTGGCAGAATGCTGGATGGCTGGTATAAATCAACTGACTGGCTGAATGCTGGCTGGTATAAATCAACTGACTGGCTGAATGCTGGATGGCTGGTATAAATCAACTGACTGGCTGAATGCTGGCTGGTATAAATCAACTGACTGGCTGAATGCTGGATGGCTGGTATAAATCAACTGACTGGCTGAATGCTGGCTGGTATAAATCAACTAACTGGCTGAATGCTGGCTGGCTTCAGATCTAATGCTGACTCTGTCTCTGATCCTGGGGGAGAGGAGTTTCATATTTCATATTATATTACATTACAGTTGATTTATGACATTCTAAATAATGTTAATCCCTTTTCTTCTGGTTTTTACAGCTCTCTTTGTATGCTGGAGAAGCTGGGTTTGACTTGGTGTACTGTATTGTGTTCTGGATGGATGGCTTCAGGGCTTTAATGGAGATGTTAGGGGAGGAGAGGAGAGGAGAGGAGAGGAGAGGAGAGGAGAGGAGAGGAGAGGAGAGGAGAGGAGAGGAGAGGAGAGGAGAGGAGAGGAGGACTAACCTCCACATTTCTCTGTGCAGATTGAGAACGGCACTTTGGAACGAATTGATGCGTCTCCCTACAAGTTGGTCTCTGCCTATTGTTCATGCTCCCAGCACACAGAATTTCCCCTATTAGTTATAACTATCAACGTTTCCCTTTACTGTGGCAATGTGATCGAATCAACGCAATATTAGCCACTTTCAATGCAACATACCGAAAACAAAACTATGCAAGAGATTTTGCTTTAGGCAGGACGCTTCGGAGTAGGATTCTATTGCACACGACTCAGCAAACACTCTACACAGACCAGCGCTGCATAACCAATCAGAGCTGCAATAGGCCTACTGTTTATGCAAATAGACCATTGCCATATATGGATCTGTGCCATTTACTTTGAACTGGACTGTGTTTACAGCTGTGGTCATGAGTAGATGCGCTTGTTTTGAGATCAAAGCGAGAGCTGCGTGTAGCCACGTGTGCACATTTTGTTCATATCCTTTGCTAGTTAGTGAGTTATTAGCCCAGTTATAGATCATTTGTAGTCAGCAATAGGGGAGGGATTGCTTCCTACAAGAGCACAAAACGTGTACATTTCTAGACATCTTAGAAAAGTGAGTCAGGTAAAGAGCTTTTTTTTTTGTCTTAAAGGGGCAGTGTTGTATTTTGAGACAGCTAAGTAGCCAATAGGAAGAGGGTCTCATAATTTGTCGGATTCTCTGTATTAATGGTATGGGAATAATAATGCATTTTATTTTGCATCAAACAACGCAGCAACATTTTCAGTCACGTCTTTGTCTGAAGGACAAGTGGATAAACAGGTTCATGTCAAGCCCTGCATGTTTTTTTCAAAAGTCTCATGGAATGTAGGCCTACGTTGAACACCACACATTGGATGCTACTGTAGGCTGAATGATAGAACAACTATTTCCATGTTAAAATGTTATGGGATGCATTTTCTCAATTGTTTTTCTCCACTCTGGTAGGCCTACATGATGATCAAATATCCACAGCAGCCTACTTGGCCACTAATTAAACTGTAACTTAAAGCGGATACAGCCTCAGTGTTCACAGTAAACGCAAGCTGGAAGTAGCACAGAATTTTCACAACGTTCAAGTTTGCGCTCAGCAGAACTGACATTTGCTCAGTGCCTCATTTTTTTTTGAGGGAACATTGCTATAACTGCAAAGCTCATTGGGTGTTATGTTTCCTCTGTTTATACTGCTGTCCTGATGTATGTTGTCCCAGGGAAGTCTGGGGGTTACTGTTGTCCCTGGATTGTCTGGGGGTTACTGGTGTCCTGATGTTGTCTGGTGGTTACTGGTGTCCTAATGGATAGTTACTGGTGTCCTGATGTTGTCTAGTGGTTACTGGTGTTCTAATGGATCGTTACTGGTGTTCTGATGTTGTCTGGTGGTTACTGGTGTTCTGATGTTGTCTGGTGGTTACTGGTGTCCTAATGTTGTCTGGTGGTTACTGGTGTCCTAATGGATAGTTACTGGTGTCCTAATGTTGTCTGGTGGTTACTGGTGTCCTAATGGATAGTTACTGGTGTTCTGATGTTGTCTGGTGGTTACTGGTGTCCTAATGGATAGTTACTGGTGTCCTGATGTTGTCTGGTGGTTACTGGTGTCCTAATGGATAGTTACTGGTGTCCTGATGTTGTCTGGTGGTTGGTGGTCTGTCTGTCTGTCTGTCTGTCTGTCTGTCTGTCTGTTCTCTCTCTTATCTCGCTCTGTCATTACCCTGCCTGGTGTTGCTTGGTAAACATAGGTATCGTTACTCTGTCATTACCCTGCCTGGTGTTGCTTGGTAAACGTAGGTATCATTACTCTGTCATTACCCTGCCTGGTGTTGCTTGGTAAACATAGGTATCATTACTCTGTCATTACCCTGCCTGGTGTTGCTTGGTAAACATAGGTATCGTTACTCTGTCATTACCCTGCCTGGTGTTGCTTGGTAAACATAGGTATCATTACTCTGTCATTACCCTGCCTGGTGTTGCTTGGTAAACATAGGTATCATTACTCTGTCATTACCCTGCCTGGTGTTGCTTGGTAAACGTAGGTATCATTACTCTGTCATTACCCTGCCTGGTGTTGCTTGGTTAACATAGGTGAATCTAGCTGCCTTTCTGTCTCTGTCTGCCCTACTCCAGACTTTTCTGCCTCTGTCTGGCTGACTCTTGCCTTTCTGTCTCTGTCTGCCCTACTCCAGGCACAGCCCATCCCAACCCATTCATTATTCCCTGGGTTTCCTCACTGGGCTGAGTGAATGAGGCTGGTTTGAGAGGCTGTGTCTGAGTGGTCCCCACTAAAAGCCATCTCCTCTCCCACACAGCTGCTAATGCAGGCCTAATGAGATTTGGAGGCTTGGAGTTACTCGCATTCAGACTACATTACCCATAATTAATTTGGGACCTGTCCTCCCCTCAGAAGCACAAAAACCCACCAACCTCATCTTCTCCCATTATCTCAATTTCACCTGTCCATTTACCTCTGGCCAGACATGAAGATATAACACATTGTCTGGACAGAGCCAGCTACAGTGGAGAGCTGAGAGTTAACAGTTCCATAAACACTGCAACTAAACTGGTACAACAATGCTTGTAAACGGCAAGAAAGGAAATCAATCTGTGGGCTGTATTCCCTGAGGTTGGGTTGTAAACAGATACAGACCAGGGGATTGTTGCACGATACAACGGCAGAACAAGAGAACTGATTATGTTTTCCAAGGCTGGATCTATTTCATGTCTGAAATGAGACAGATAGAGAGAGAGAGAGAGAGAGAGAGAGAGAGAGAGAGAGAGAGAGAGAGAGAGAGAGAGAGAGAGAGAGAGAGAGAGAGAGAGAGAGAGAGAGAGAGAGAGAGAGAGAGAGAGAGAGAGAGAGAGAGAGAGATGTTTCATGATGTGGCAATACATCTCCTTTATGTTTTCCATCCATCACTAACTCCAGCCATATCTAACTCCAGCCATCACTAAACAGCCATCACTAACTTTAGCCATCACTAACTCCAGCATCACTAAACAGCCATCACTAACTCCAGCCATCACTAAACAGCCATCTCTAACTCCAGCCATCACTAAACAGCCATCACTAAACAGCCATCACTAACTCCAGCCATCACTAACTCCAGCCATCACTAAATAGCCATCACTAAACATCCATCACTAAACAGCCATCACTAACTCCAGCCATCACTAAATCCAGCCATCACTAAACAGCCATCAATAAACAGCCATCACTAACTCCAGCCATCACTTAACAGCCATCACTAACTCCAGCCATCACTAACTCCAGCCATCACTAACTCCAGCATTATTTACCTTCAGAGGTGAACGTATCAAACCAGTTGCCGTGATACATTTTTTTGTTGCTGTGCACTCTCCTCAAACAATAGCATGGTATTTTTTCACTGTAATAGCTACTGTAAAGTGGACAGTGCAGTTAGATTAACAATAATTTAAGCTTTCTGCCCATATAAGACATGTCTATGTCCTGGAAAGTTTACTGTTACTCCGTGTATTTTGTATCACTGGGATATTTCCCTGTGTGCCTTGTATTTTCCAGTGCGCACTGGAGTGTTTTTTGACGCATTACTGTGTAACTCTATTTGTGGAATAAAGCCTGTTATTCTGTGATTTACCCTCCTGCGCCTGACTCCTTCAACACCACCTCATCACACTACAAAGACACAGGCATCCTTCCTATCTCAGCTGCCGGAGAGGAAGGAAACCGCTCAGGGATTTCACCATGAGCCCCATGGTGACTTTAAAACAGTCACAGAGTTGAATGGCTGTGATAGGAGAAAACTGAGGATTGATCAACAACATTGTAGTTACTCCACAATACTAACCTAATTGACAGAGTGAAAATAAGGAAGCCTGTACAGAATAAAATATTCCAAAACATGAATCATGTTTGCAAGAAAGCACTGAAGTAATACTGTAAAAAAAAAAAAAAAAAAAAGTGCCAAAGCAATTTACTTTTTGTCCTAAATACGAAGTGTGATGTTTGGGGCAAATCCAATACAACACATTACTGAGTATCAATCTCCATATTTTCAAGCATAGCGGTGGCATCATGTTATGGGTATGCATGTAATCGTTAAGGACTGGGGAGTTTTTCAGGATAAAAAGAAACGGAATAGAGCTCAGCACAGGCAAAGTCCTAAAGGAAAGCCTGGTTCAGTCTGCTTTCCAACAGACACTGGGAGACAAATTCACCTTTCAGCAGGACAATAACCTAAAACACAAGGCCAAATCTACACAGGAGTTGCTTACCAAGACAACATTGAATGTTCCTGAGTGGCCTGGTTACAGTTTTGACTTAAATCGGCTTTGAAATCTATGGCAAGACTTTACAATGGTTGTCTAGAAATGATCAACAACCATCTTGACAGAGCTTGATGAATTTTTTTAAGAATAAAGTGCAAATATTGTACAATCCAGGTGTGGAAAGCTCTTAGAGACTTACCCAGAAAGACTCACAGCTGTAATCGCTGCCAATGGTGATTCTAATATGTATTGACTCAGGGGTGTGAATAATTATGTAAATTAGATATTTCTGTATTTAAGTTTTTATACATTTTCAAAAAACATGTTTTCACTTTGTCATTATGGGGTATTGTGTGTAGATGGGTGGGGGGAAAAAATAAATGTAACCCATTTTGAATTCAGGTTGTAACATAACAAAATGTGGAATAAGTCAATGGGTATTAATATCGTCACATCGTTGTTCAGTGACGGCAGTAATTGATCTGATGATCATAATGCATAAATAGTGTTATTCCATCATTTACATGTATGTATTCAAATAGCTACAGTTGTCTTGTAAACTGAACATGTCTAATTCAGAAGCGCCAGATAGAATCTTACAGTGGAACCCAGATTGACATTTCAGAGCCATAGGATTCTAACTGCGATTACACCAGTTCTGAGATCTGGGATGTAAAAACTTTGATGCTCAGTATCTCAGAACTATGCTTTGCGTAGATAGAACCTTATAGGCCATAAAATCTTTGTATATATTTTTTTACAGACAGACATTTTATTTAATTTTGTCTACAACACATTTTTTATTATGTTTTAATATTTTAACAACAAATTCCAAATGCAAGATTCATAAGTAAATTATCAATTTCAAGCAATTTTGACATGCTAAAAGACCAGGTGGCCTATGCTAGTAATCGCTGCTTGATGTCCCATTGCTGGTGAGCTTGAAAAGTAAACAGTTCTAATTATTGATCTCCAAACAATTTTTTGGAGCTGCATATTGATTTATGTCAATCCTCTCTCCCTGCAGTGTGCGCTGCACTTGATCCCATAGCTGTACAGCAAATCGGCAATCTGTTTGCTCGCTCAGTGGTTCTCAAACGATTCGACCCGACCACCCAACCACGCACATGCACGCGCGCACAGGGAGAACACGCACAGGGAGAAAACGCACAGGGAGAACACGCACAGGGAGAACACGCACAGGGAGAACACGCACAGGGAGAACACGCACTGCGCAAATGTAGCCGTAAACGGGTGATGCATTTTTCAAAACACAAGATACTGAAATAAAATGCGTTTCTAACACCTGCATTTTGAGATGAAAGTCATTCATGTTAGTAGTCAATATCAACTAGGGATATGATGTCACATTGTCACTTCTCTGGAGTCCAGAGCAAACAGGACCATAAGGCCTGTATGCAGCGGGGGTTGTGGGATAGAATGGAAAGCAATTCATTAATTGGCCAGAATGTGTTGCATTTACATCCCATAAGTATTGAAGGCAGTGTGATGTCACAGCTATTTTTAGACATATAGCCACCACTGAGGTGTAGAATTACAAACACACCCAAACTAAGCTTATCTGAAATAAAACAATTATCAATGAAATCACCAGGTTGTTCTGGAAAAGATGCGTCCATACCAAAGCACAGATTAGATGGTTTTTTTAAACAAGAATTTGGTGCAATGCCGTAGGCCTATGTTAGATCGAATAAGCAAAGGTATAAAAATCAAATACATATGTAGCCTATTCAAATATAGATATTTTAAAACTAAATAAACCCATTTAGGGCGGCAGGTAGCTTAGTGGGTAAGAGCGTTGTGCCAGTAACCAAAAGGTCGCTGGTTCTAATCCCAGAGCCGACTAGGTGAAAAATCTGTCGATGTGCCCTTGAGCAAGGCACTTAACCCTAATTGCTCCTGTAAGTCGCTCTGGATAAGAGCGTCTGCTAAATGACAAAAAAAATTAAAAAATTAAAAAAAATAGTTTCACACTCGACACCCCCCAAAACCTTCTCACTGCGCTAGCTAATCCAACCTGTGTTGATTGACAGTTTTCTGGTCCAATCAGAGGGCCGAGTGTGCATTACACTAGCCAATAGGTTTCTTTGCAAGTGCGATACTGTCTTTTGTATTTGTATTAGTATTTATTATGGATCCCCATTTGTTCCTGCCAAGGCAGCAGCTACTCTTCCTGGGGTCCAGCAAAAATAAAGGCAGTTATACATTTTAAAAACATTACAATACATCCATAACAGATTTCACAACATATTAATTGTGTGCCCTCAGGCCTCTACTCTACTACCACATATCTATAACACAACATCCATGTGTACATGTGTGTATAGTGCGTATGTTATCGTGTGTTTGTACACATGTGTCTATGTTTGTGTTGCTTCACAGTCCCCGCTGTTCCATAACATGTATTTTTATCTGTTTTTTTTAAATCAAATTTTACTGCTGGCATGAGTTACTTGATGTGGAATAGAGTTCCATGTAGTCATGTCTCTATGTAGTACTGTGCGCCTCCCATAGTCTGTTCTGGACTTGGGGACTGTGAAGAGACCTCTGGTGGCATGTCTTGTGGGGTATGCATGGGTGTCCGAGCTGTGCGCCAGTAGTTCAAACAGACAGCTCGGTGCATTCAACATGTCAATACCTCTCATAAATACAAGTAGTGATGAAGTCAATCTCTCCTCCACTTTGAGCCAGGAGCTGCCCTGTTTTCAAGAACTCCCTCTTTGTGGCACCTGACCACACGACTGAACAGTAGTCCAGGTGAGACAAAACTAGGGCCTGCAGGACCTGCCTTGTTGATAGTGTTGTTAAGAAGGTAGAGCAGCGCTTTATTATGGACATACTTCTCCCCATCTTAGCTACTGTTGTATCAATATGTTTTGACCATGACAGTTTACAATCCAGTTTCCTCCAAGCAATTTAGTCTCCTCAACTTGCTCAATTTCCACATTTATTCATTAATAGATTTAGTTGAGGTTTAGGGTTTAGTGAACGATTTGTGTAAAATACAATGCTTTTAGTTTTTGAAATATTTTGGACAAACCTATTCCACAGCCATCACTAAACAACCATCACTAAACAGCCATCACCCAGTCAGTCCACC
>NW_028158787.1:0-19930 GCF_964263955.1 Coregonus lavaretus | reverse complement strand
CTCTGTATCGTCTGAGTGACAGAATACAGGATACAGGATCTCTGTCTCTCCCCTTTCCTGTCTGTCTTAGGCTGTAATTCAACCGTTTTTCTACTGATAACAAATACTTTGTCCCAGATTAAGGGAATTGATCCCCTATTTCATCCGCAAGAATGCTTAGTTGTTAGGATGTCTGTTTGATTTAATCTGATTGGGTAACTACTCAGTTCTGTCTGATTGACATGTGAGGGTGTGTACAGCATTAGGAGACTTCAAAACGATCCGAGTCAGTAGCCCTCTCCAAAACCTTGTTTAAATTCACAGCCCACCATCACACACACACACACACACATACCCTTGCCCATGCTCACTGTAGGAGCCATTTTGGCCTACTTCTGGGTTCTTGTGTTGTGTGTATAGTCGATCTTTGTACTGTTTAATTTGTACACTGCCTACAGGGCACTATATGTTGGGTCATGGGTCACAGGTCATGTACAGTATATAGGCACACAAATGACCAGGAAGTAGGGATGCACATGTATGGAAACTACACAGTTCTTACTTTTGCAGTCGCTAACCTAGTCAAACGTTTCTGATAGCCTCTGTAGCACAGGTGTAATTGCAAATGTAAGAGAAAACCCACAGTTTTTTAGATGATAACTCTGAAACACTGTATGTGTTTAATCTAGGCTATGAATATCATATACTCAAGTTGTTGTCATGTTGAAGAAAGGGGGTTACCATTTAAAGGGGAAGTCCACTCAAAAACTGGTAGTCCACTGTTGATACAGTCCCAAAATGTTTGTATGTCAGCAGCAAAGCAGCAACTTTGCTTCCTGAAAGTCCAATGTCATTAAATATATTTAAATATGGCACCCTCCTTTCTATCTGTTATATATTGTTACATTGTGTATATTTTGATCCATGACGGTGCAACTTTCTATCAGGCTGTCACGCCCTGGCTCTGGGGACTCTTATATGTTGAGCCAGGGTGTGGATTTTCTATGTGTGATTTTCTATGTTGTGTTCTAGTTTGTGTTTTCTATGTTGGCCAGGGTGGTTCCCAATCAGAGGCAGCTGATTCTCGTTGTCTCTGATTGGGAACCATACTTAGGCGCCTGTTGGCACTAGTTATTTGTGGGATCTTGTTCCTGTATAGGTTTGTGTTGGTGAACCTTTAGACTTCACGTATCGTTTTGTTGTTTTGTTGTTGATGTAAAGTACTCATTAAAAGATGTACGCCTATCACGCTGCGCCTTGGTCTGCCTCTTACAACGACCGAGACAGAAGATCCCACCGTAATAGGACCAAGCAGCGTGTGCAGGAGCAAACGCCGGGTATGGAACAGGAGGTTACTCTGTAGATGTCCTCCTCGGTTGGGGGAGAATCACAGAGGAGGAGGCCGTCCGCTACCGGAGGGCGATGAGGGAGGATGCCCAGGCAGGAGAGGTGAAGCGGCGCCAACCGGGTCGTCGTCGGACAGGCGAGAGGCAACCCCAATACATTTTTTTGGGGGGGCACACGGCATGGACGACGGGGATGCTGGAGGCAGCTACAGGACGTATCGGCGGATTAGGAGAGGAGCCCACCAGGTTTGGGGGGCTGGAAGGGAGGTTGGCGGAGCCTAGAGGTAGAGCAGAGCCAACTCCCCGTACTCAGGCTAGGCAGCGTGAGACTGGGCAGGTTCCGAGTTATGCGGAGCTGCGTACTGTGCCGCGAGTGGTCCGGCACAGTCCTGTACGTCCTGTGCTAGCACCACGCACGTGTCGTGCTAAGGTGGGCATGCAGCCAGGACGGAGTGTGCCGGCTCAACGCTCATGGCCTCCAGTACCCCTCCTCGGTCCCGGATATCCTGCGCCAGTGCCACGTGCTGTACGTCCTGTGCTGATGCCTCACACAGAGTGTGTAGAAATAGGCATTCAGCCAGGACGGGTTGTGTCAGCTCTTCGCTCCAGACCTCCAGTCCGTCTCCACAGCCCGGTCCGGCCTGTTCCTGCTCCCCGCACCAAGCCAGTGGTGCGCGTCGTCAGCCCGGTCCGGCCCGTTCCTGCTCCCCGCACCAAGCCAGTGGTGCGCGTCGTCAGCCCGGTCCGGCCCGTTCCTGCTCCCCGCACCAAGCCAGTGGTGCGCGTCGCCAGCCCGGTTCGGTCTGTTCCTGCTCCCCCCACCAAGCCAGTGGTGCGTGTCGCCAGCCCGGTCCGGCCTGTTCCTGCTCCCCGCACCAAGCCAGTGGTGCGCGTCGCCAGCCCGGTCCGGCCCGTTCCTGCTCCCCGCACCAAGCCAGTGGTGCGCGTCGTCAGCCCGGTCCGGCCCGTTCCTGCTCCCCGCACCAAGCCAGTGGTGCGCGTCGCCGGTCCGGCCCGTTCCTGCTCCCCGCACCAAGCCAGTGGTGCGCGTCGCCAGCCCTGTCCGGCCCGTTCCTGCTCCCCGCACCAAGCCAGTGGTGCGCGTCTTCAGCCCGGTCCGGCCCGTTCCTGCTCCCCGCACCAAGCCAGTGGTGCGCGTCGTCAGCCCGGTCCGGCCTGTTCCTGCTCCCCGCACCAAGTCAGTGGTGCGCGTCGTCAGCCCGGTCCGGCCCGTTCCTGCTCCCCGCACCAAGCCAGTGGTGCGCGTCGCCAGCCCGGTCTGGCCTGTTCCTGCTCCCCGCACCAAGCCAGTGGTGCGCGTCGTCAGTCCGGCACAGCCCGTGCCTGTTCCACCGGTGCCTGGTCAGGCACCGGTCAGCTGCTCCACACCGGAGCCTGAGCAATCCGCTCCACCGGTGTCCAGTCCAGCTCCGGCCAGCAGGACCAGACCAGGGGCGCTACGGGGGGGTAGCGAGAGAGTGGTGGTCACGCCCGGAGCCGGATCCGCCTCCGAGGCGAAATGCCCACCCGGCCCCTCCCCTGTTGGGTTTGGTTGGCGCGGTCGCAGTCCGCGCCTTTGGGGGGGGGGGGGGGGGTACTGTCACGCCCTGGCTCTGGGGACTCTTATATGTTGAGCCAGGGTGTGGATTTTCTATGTGTGATTTTCTATGTTGTGTTCTAGTTCGTGTTTTCTATGTTGGCCAGGGTGGTTCCCAATCAGAGGCAGCTGATTCTCGTTGTCTCTGATTGGGAACCATACTTAGGCAGCCTGTTGGCACTAGTTATTTGTGGGATCTTGTTCTGTATAGGTTTGTGTTGGTGAACCTTTAGACTTCACGTATCGTTTTGTTGTTGATGTAAAGTACTCATTAAAAGATGTACGCCTATCACGCTGCGCCTTGGTCCGGTTCCTATAACGATCGTGACACAGGTAGTGCTGTTCCATCTCACCAAGGACAGAGGGCTGCTCTGTTCCCCTACAGGCTGAGTCGCTCTGCAGATAAAAGATGGCATCTTGGAATCTCATCATTCATTAAATTAAGTGAGGTATTTCTGGAGCCAGGTGAGTTGGAGGAATGGGAAGGAGGAATAATTTATGGAAAGGTTTGGGCTTCCCGTGCACTATGGAATGGTCCTGTCACTGTCAATTTGGATCATAGGAATCCCAGACACAATGAGACTGCGTTTACACAGGAAGCCCAATTCTGATCTTTTGCTCAATTATTGGTCTTTTGACCAATCAGATCAGATCTTTTGCCAATAATTGGGCAACATATCAGAATTGGGCTGCCGCTGTAAACTAAGCCTGAGACACATTCCTGCTCCAAAATCCTACCAGCAAATAGACACAGATAAGCAAAGAAACCTCAATTCAGCAAGACTGTGACTTGAACTTGTCCCACATGTTCTAACACACACTGACACACACATTTGAAAATACAGACGATCACACACACACACACACTTATGCAAATAACCGTACCCATGCCTACCCACACAAATAAATAACCGTACCCATGCCAACCCAAACAAATAAATAACCGTACCCATGCCTACCCACACAAATAAATAACCGTACCCATGCCAACCCAAACAAATAAATAACCGTACCCATGCCTACCCACACAAATAAATAACCGTACCCATGCCAACCCAAACAAATAAATAACCGTACCCATGCCTACCCAAACAAATAAATAACCGTACCCATGCCAACCCACACAAATAAATAACCGTACCCATGCCTACCCACACAAATAAATAACCGTACCCATGCCAACCCAAACAAATAAATAACCGTACCCATGCCTACCCACACAAATAAATAACCGTACCCATGCCAACCAAAACAAATAAATAACCGTACCCATGCCAACCCAAACAAATAAATAACCGTACCCTTGCCGACCCACACAAAGAAATAACCATACCCATGCCTACCCACACAAATAAATAACCGTACCCATGCCTACCCAAACAAATAAATAACCGTACCCATGCCTACCCACACAAATAAATAACAGTACCCATGACTACCCACACAAATAAATAAACTTACCCATGCCGACCCACACAAATAAATTACCGTACCCGTGACTACCCACACAAATAAATAACCTTACCCGTGCCGACCCACACAAATAAATAACCATACCCATGCCTACCCACACAAATAAATAACCGTACCCATGCCTACCCACACAAATAAACGATGTCCTAAGCACCACTCAATAATGTCTCAAAATCTATTTGCTAGAATCTTTGCCCTCCCCCCTCTTAACTTGTATATCACCCTCTCTCTCTTTCTCCTCTCCTCTGATTTCCTCGCCCCTGTAATGTAATCAGTGATGACCTTGGCACTAACGAGGTGGTGTAGACCGTGCAGCTGTTTTTCCTGTGGTCAGACCGGGGAAGGTAGTAGGGAGGATTATGGTGAGAAACACCATGGTTGCAATGTGGTCCCTCATATTTTGGTAATGGTCATGATATAGCTTGATAATGTGACTACCTGACCGTTGTTATGATACTGTTTGGACATGGTGCAGTCATAGCAACAACAAATGGTAGAGGTGCAGTATTGGTCAGGTCATGTCATGTGAGTTTGGCCACTCAGGGGTAATATTTTAGTTTGGCAAATCATCATATAGGATGTGTTGCAGATTCAGATGAAGGAAAGGAAGCCACTTTAAACTATTTCCATGCTCCCAGAGTATCCCTGTCCTGTCCCAGCTCTACCTAGACTACAGCTATGTCACGGTAACTCTTCATTAAGGGAAATGTCACAGACTGATTCAGAAGGTCTTTGTTGGAAGATGTCAGGTTCACTGCAATTACGGCCTGGCCATACACTGAGGAGAGGAGCACTCGCTGTCTCCGTCTGCTGAAATAAACTATTCATGAGAGAGAAGGGGGAGATGAGGAGAAGGGAGCAAGCGGTGGGGAGAGAGATACGGACTAGAGAGGGAGGGTAGAGAGAGATAGCATGTGAGAGAAGTAGGATATATATATATATATATATATATATATACAGTGGGGAGAACAAGTATTTGATACACTGCCGATTTTGCAGGTTTTCCTACTTACAAAGCATGTAGAGGTCTGTAATTTTTTTCATAGGTACACTTCAACTGTGAGAGACGGAATCTAAAACAAAAATCCAGAAAATCTAATTGTATGATTTTTAAGTAATTAATTTGCATTTTATTGCATGACATAAGTATTTGATACATCAGAAAAGCAAAACTTAATATTTGGTACAGAAACCTTTGTTTGCAATTACAGAGATCATACGTTTCCTGTAGGTCTTGACCAGGTTTGCACACACTGCAGCAGGGATTTTGGCCCACTCCTCCATACAGACCTTCTCCAGATCATTCAGGTTTCGGGGCTGTCGCTGGGCAATACGGACTTTCAGCTCCCTCCAATGATTTTCTATTGGGTTCAGGTCTGGAGACTGGCTAGGCCACTCCAGGACCTTGAGATACTTCTTACGGCGCCACTCCTTTGTTGCCCTGGCTGTGTGTTTCGGGTCGTTGTCATGCTGGAAGACCCAGCCACGACCTGTCTTCAATGCTCTTACTAAGGGAAGGAGGTTGCTGGCCAAGATCTCGCGATACATGGCCCATCCATCCTCCCCTCAATACGGTGCAGTCGCCCTGTTCCCTTTACAGAAAAGCATCCCCAAAGAATGATGTTTCCACCTCCATGCTTCATGGTTGGGATGGTGTTCTTGGGGTTGTACTCATCCTTCTTCTTCCTCCAAACACGGCGAGTGGAGTTTAGACCAAAAAGCTCTATTTTTGTCTCATCAGACCACATGACTTTCTCCCATTACTCCTCTGGATCATCCAGATGATCATTGGCAAACTTCAGACGGGCCTGGACATGTGCTGGCTTGAGCAGGGGAACCTTGCATGCGCTGCAGGATTTTAATCCATGACGGCGTAGTGTGTTACTAATGGTTTTCTTTGAGACTGTGGTCCCAGCTCTCTTCAGGTCATTGACCAGGTCCTGCCCTGTAGTTCTGGGCTGATCCCTCACCTTCCTCATGATCATTGATGCCCCACAAGGTGAGAACTTGCATGGAACCCCAGACCGAGTGTGATTGACCGTCATCTTGAACTTCTTCCATTTTCTAATAATTGCGGCAACAGTTGTTGCCTTCTCACGAAGCTGCTTGCCTATTGTCCTGTAGCCCATCCCAGCCTTTTGCAGGTCTACAATTTTATCCCTGATGTCCTTACACAGCTCTCTGGTCTTGGCCATTGTGGAGAGGTTGGAGTCTGTTTGATTGAGTGTGTAGACAGGTGTCTTTTATACAGGTAACGAGTTCAAACCGGTGCAGTTAATACAGGTAATGAGTGGAGAACAGGAGGGCTTCTTAAAGAAAAACAAACAGGTCTGTGAGAGCTGGAATTCTTACTGGTTGGTAGGTGATCAAATACTTATGTCATGCAATAAAATGCAAATGAATTACTTAAAAATCATACAAAATTACAGACCTCTACATGCTTTGTAAGTAGGAAAACCTGCAAAATCGGCAGTGTATCAAATACTTGTTCTCCCCACTGTATATATATATATATATATATATAGAGAGAGCGAGAGAGAGAGAGAGAGGACAAGGAGAGAAAATGGATATGCTAATCCCTTTGATGGTGGTATTTCCCCTCTGACGTGATCCGTGGTTAATTCTACTCCTCCTTCAGAGTGGGGGTCTGTGACAGGTCTTGACAGCACTGCTCTATCCCCCCTCCCTCCCACCCCCTTCCCTTCATCTCTCTCCTCTCCTTTTTCATCTCTATCCCTCCATTCTCCGCCCCTAGTCCACCACCATCTTCTCATCCTCACCCTCTCTCCAGTTCCCTTATTCTATATCCCCCTCTCTATGTCGCTTTCTTCCCCACGTCTCACTCTATCCATTATCTTGATCACCTGTTCTCTCTGCCATCTCTCACCATTCTCTCTCTCTCGTTTCCTCTTCTCCCCTCTCTCTATTCTCCTCTTGGTCAGTGTGTTTCAGACTAATTATAACCTACACTGAGGTTGAGGGAAAAGTAGCTGGCATGGATTAGCAAATACCTCCCATACGTTTTATTACAGTTCTTCATGGCCCATTGTAAGGCCATGGTAAGGTTGGTCATCAGGTAATCTGATCCTAGATCTACTGTCAGGGGCAACTGCTGTGCTGTCAGCAGTTTAACAACTAGCACAGGTTGAGATCACTCCAGATCATTATCAACCAACCCAGGGACCTTTTTATCCATGTAGAGGGAAAGGAAGATACAGGAGGCGTTGCATATGTTGACCTTTGGAACAGGGACCATTGAAAGAGAAAACACACCTGAGGGATGAAATTAAACCTTTCAGAGAAAGTGCAGCTTCCCTTTGGCTCTATCCACCCCTTATAACTATGGCATCTGCCAAGAGGTCTGCAACTTTATGGCACGGGATGTAGTGCGCTTGAGCTGGAACCTCAGGGTCACTGGTTCAAGACCCAATAAAGTTTATCTATACTCCAATAGCAACATGGAGCTGAACACCACTACAAACTACACTGAGTGTATAAACATTAAGAACATCTTCCTAATATTGAGTTGCCCTCAGAACAGTCCCAATTCGTCAGGGCATGGACTCTACAAGGTGTTGAATGCGTTCTACAGGGATGCTGGCCCATGTTGACTCCAATGCTTCCCACAGTTCTGTCAAGTTGGTTGGATGTCCTTTGGGTGGTGGACCATTCTTGATGCACACGGGAAACTGTTGAGCGTGAAAAACTCAGCAGTGTTGTAGTTCTTGACACAAACCGGTGCGTCTGCCACCTACTACCATACCTTGTTTAAAGGCACTTACATATTTTGTCTTACCCATTCACCCTCTGAATGGCACACACGCACAATCCATGTCTCAATTGTCTTAAGGCTTAAAAATCCTTCTTTAACCTGTCTCCTCCCCTTCATCTACACTGATTAAAGTGGATTTAACAAGTGACATCAATAAGGGATCATAGCATTCACTTGGACAGTCTATGTCATTGAAAGAGCAGGTGTTCATAATGTTTTGTACACTCAGTGTATGTTGTCACTTTTATAGAAGTGGGAAAGTATTACATTTTAGTCATTTAGCAGACGCTCTTATCCAGAGCAACTTACAGTTAGTGAGCGCATACATTGTTCATACTGGCCCCCCGTGGGAATCGAACCCACAACCCTGGCGTTGCAAGCGCCATGTTCTACCAACTGAGCTACAGGAGGGCCTGTTCATATTGTATATTGTATTGAGCCATCTTATTTGGTTGTTGTGTTCACAGGGGTTGGTGAGGCCATTCCATTTGCTCCGTTCCAGCCATTATTGTGAGCCGTCCTCCCCTCAGCAACCTCCACTGGTTGTGTTGTATATACAGGTATATTCCACTTGATTTTTACACTAGAGGGAACTATATATTGGGTCATGGGTCACTGATCACACGTATATACGCACACAGGTGACCAGGAAGTGGGAATGCACAGGTATGGAGAGCGTACAGTCAGATAGTAAGAAGCAAAGCGAGAGGGTTTACTCCATCCAAAATCTGTCCACGAAAATAAGACCAGAAAGTGAGGAATTTTTGTATGGAGGTCAATGAGAGAGTGTCGAATTTGGTCACCAAAAAATTGAGTTGCTAATTTGCTACGTGAGGCTTATTTGATCTAATTGAATTGTCGTAATGGCTAGGTTGTCACGAATGCACTAATATAAGGGGACGCACAAAGCATTTTGGCAACTTTGAAAAGAAATATTTATATCGGAGTTGTCCCTGTTGTTCACACATATCTGCCATCTCAATGGCTAGAATGGTCTCACCTGATCTCGCCTCCACCCGCATGACTTCCGTCTTTGAGGACATGTATTTCAATTATTCGAGCGGTCACTCGACTATGTTGTCAATATAATAGATAATCTTTGATACAGTTCTTACTGTGCTCACCATTTACACCTTGGAATTATGATAGGCGCCTACGGTAACTCAGTGGTGTAAAGTATTTAAGTAAAAAATACTTTAAATTACTACTTTTTTTGGTATCTGTACTTTACTTTACTATTTTTATTTTTACCAACTTTTACTTTAACTTCACTACATTCCTAAAGAAAATAATGTACATTTTACTCCATACATTTCCCTTACACCCAAAAGTACTCGTTACATTTTGACAGGAAAATGGTCCAATTCACACACTTATCAAGAGAACATCCCTGGTCATCCCTACTGCCTCTGATCTGGTAGACTCACTAAACACAAATGCTTTGTTTGTAAATCGTTATAAAAAATCGTGCTGTCTGGTTTGCTTAATATAAGGAATTTGAAATCATTTGTACTTTTACTTTTGCTTTTGATTCTTAAGTACATTTTAGCAATTCCATTTACTTTTGATACTTAAGTATGTTTTAAAACAAATACTTTTAGACTTTTACTCAAGTAGTATTATACTGGGTGACTTTCACTTTTACTTGAGTTATTTTCTATTAAGGTATCTTTACTTTTACTCAAGTATGACGATTGAGTACTTTTTTCACCACTGCAGTAACTACATTTGCCTGCATGGAATTCTTTATGTTTGATCTTCGCTGTTAATAAATGGGCAAAAGACCCAACCAACATTTGCAATCCCACCTGTGCTAGAGTGGCTATAAGGAACTTTTGAGTAGGTTATCCACTACACACAGGCCTATACTTAGTAATGGCACTCTGAATGGCACTAAAAATCCACCCTTAGTGAAAAAACAACTGCTAGTGATTTATTTTATTTATTTCTTTTTATAGCCAGGAAGGAGGTAAATCGCTGTCTGAAATGCACTTTCGTGTGTGACTGTGGTACCTGGGAAAGATGGGAATTGCTGCTCTGAATGGTTGACTTGACAATCCATTCTCCATGCCGCACGCCCTCTCTGCCGTGAGATAAGAACAGCGAGAGGGAGAGGGAGGAGAGGGAGAGGGAGAGGGAGAGAGAGAGAGAGAGAGAGAGAGAGAGAGAGAGAGAGAGAGAGAGAGAGAGAGAGAGAGAGAGAGAGAGAGAGAGAGAGAGAGAGAGAGAGAGAGAGAGAGAGAATAAAAGGCCACTCTAAAATGTGCAGTTTTGTCACACAACACAATGCCACAGATGTCAGAGAATTGAATGTTAATTTCTCTACCATAAGCCACCTCCAACCTCATCTGCCTATTCGTCGTCCTCACCAGGGTCTTGACCTGACTGCAGTTTGGCATCGTAACTGACTTCAGTTGTCAAATCCTCACCTTCGATGGCCACTGGCACGCTGGAGAAGTGTGCTCTTCACGGATGAATCCCAGTTTCAACTGTACCGGGCAGATGGCAGACAGCGTGTATGGTGTCGTGTGGGTGAGCGGTTTGCTGATGTCAACGTTGTGAACAGAGTGCCCCATGGTGGCGGTGGGGTTATGGTATGGGCAGGCATAAGCTATGGACATGAACACAAATGCATTTTATCAATGGCAATTTGAATGCACAGAGATACCTTGACGGGATCCTGAGGCCCATTGTCGTGCCATTCATCCGTCGCCATCACCCCATGTTTCAGCATGATAATGCACGGCCCCATGTCGCAAGGATCTGTACAGAATTCCTGGAAGCTGAAAATGTCCCAGTTCTTCCATGGCCTGCATACCCACCAGACATGTCACCCATTGAGCATGTTAGCAATGCTCTGGATCCACGTGTACGACAGCGTGTTCCAGTTCCTGCCAATATCCAGCAACTTCACATTGCCATTGAAGAGGAGTGGGACAACATTCCACAGGCCACAATCAAGAGCCTGATCAACTCTATACGAAGGAGATGTGTCGCGTTGCATGAAACAAATGGTGGTCACACCAGATACGGACTGGTTATCTGATCCATGCCCCTACTTTTTTTAAAGGTATCTATGACCAACAGATGCATATCTGTATTCCCAGTCATGTGAAATCCATACATTAGGGCCTAATGAATGTGCAAGTCCAAAAACAATGTTATACAGATGCTAAATCAGATCAGGCCTATGCTTATCATATTCATTAGGACACATGTTTTCAAATTATTCTATGATAGGGACATTTGTGTAAATTATTATAGGCCTATATTGAATTTGTAGCCTAATATTAGGGTTGGTGAAGATGTAGTTGTTAAGATGAGAACATAAGGGCTGGAAAAATGACTTAGAGATGCCTTGGGATGCTTTTCCACCCTGGATATATTTCCGGTGTTCGTTACCTCTGATCTTATTCCATATTCATTGCTTTTCTGAGGAATTCCAACACAAGCAGAACATTTATAATTTATCCATGCATGCGCTGTTCTTATTGATTTTCTACAGCTTTGTATTTCCTCCTCAGTCCACACACAGCATGCCCAAATTAGCCAGAGCAGTGCCGGCCCGCCTCATAGGCCTATACACTGTAGAGAACTTATCTGTCCAATAACCAGAGCTACTCTAACAGACTGGTCTCATAGACTAGTAAATGTAAATCCGGGACACTGAAATTATACTGAACAAAAATATAAAAGCAACATGAAAAGTGTTGGTCCCATGTTTTATGAGCTGAAATAAAAGATCCCAGAAATGTTCAATATGCACAAAAAGCTTATTTCTCTTAAATGTTGTGCACACATTTGTTTACATCCCTGTTGGTGAGCCTTTCTCCTTTGACAAGATAATCCACCCAACTGACAGATGTGGCATATCAAGAAGCTGATTAAACAGCATGATCATTACACAGGTGCACCTTGTGCTGGGGGACCATAAAAGGCCACTTTAAAATGTGCGGTTTTGTCACACAACAGAATGCCACAGATGTCTCAAGTTTTGAGGGAGTGTGTAATTGGCATGCTGACTGCAGGAATGTCCACCAGAGCTGTTGCCAGAGAATTGAATGTTAATTTCTCTACCGTAAGCCTCCAACGTCGTTTTAGAGAATTTGTCAGTACGTCCAACCAGCCTCACAACCGCAGACCATGTGTAACCACGCCAGCCCAGAACCTCCACACCCGGCTTCCTTACCTGCGGGATCGTCTGAGACCAGTCACCTGGACAGCTGAGGAAACTGTGGGTTTGCACAACCAAATAATTTCTGCACAAATGGTCAGAAACCATCTCAAGGAAGCTCATCTGCCTATTCGTCGTCCTCACCAGGGTCTTGACCTGACTGCAGTTTGGCATCGTAACTGACTTCAGTGGGCAAATGCTCACCTTCGATGGCCACTGGCACGCTGGAGAAGTGTGCTCTTCACGGATGAATTCCGGTTTCAACTGTACCGGGCAGATGGCAGACAGCGTGTATGGTGTCGTGTGGGTGAGCGGTTTGCTGATGTCAACGTTGTGAACAGAGTGCCCCATTGTGGCGGTGGGGTTATGGTATGGGCAGGCATATCCAGCAACTTCGCACAGCCATTGAAGAGGAGCGGGACAACATTCCACAGGCCACAGTCAACAGCCTCATCAACTCTATGTGAAGGAGATGTGTCGTGCTGCATGAGGCAAATGGTGTTCACACCAGATACTTACTAGTTTTCAGATCCTTGCCTCTACCTTTTTTTAAAGGTATCTGTGACCAACAGATGCATATCTGTATTCCCAGTCATGTGAAACCCATAGATTAGGGCCTAATGAATGTATTTAAATTGACTGATTTCTTTATATGAACTGTAACGCAGTAAAATCTTTGAAATTGTTACATGTTACGTTTATATTTTTGTTCAGTGTAGTATGATATGATATGTTTGATATGGTTACATAAGATAGAATGTTACTTAAGGCAAAACTGAAAAGACGGTGGTTGGTCAGGGTGGATGGGTAGGTATATAACGCGAACATCTAGCAACCCAAAGGTTGCGTGTTCAAATCTCATCACAGACATCTTTAGGATATTAGCAACTTTGCAACTACTTACAAATGTTTTGCTACTTTGCAACTAATTATCATGTTAGCTAATCCCTCCGCTAACCCTAACCTTAACCCTTTTAGCTAATTCCTAACCTTAATCCTAACCTTAACCCTTATAGCTAACCCTTCCCCCAACCCTAACCCTAACCTTAACCCTTTTAGCTAACTCCTAACCTTAACCCTAACCTTAACCCCTAACCCTAACCCCTTGAGCTAACGTTAGCCAGCTAGCTAACATTACCGTTAGCCACCTAGCCACCTAGCTAACTTTAGCCATACTAAATTGGAATGCGTAACATATCATACTTTTTGCAAATTCGTAACATATTGTACGAATTGCAATTTGTAACATATAATACGAATTATAACTAATATATATCATACACAATGGATGATGGATGTCCACAAATGAACACATATGAAATGTAACATATCAGACTGAATGGAGTGTCTTGGATTTATGTACAGAATAATATGAAATGCTCTGAGACCACGTTGACTGTAACTGTGCAGTAGGCTATATGGCAAGAGGCTGCTGATGAGAGGACACTCAGACTGATGAGAGGACACTCAGAGTATAGACTCTATAACTTTACTGCGTAACCAACAGAGCTCAAATAGGCCTCGGAGTGAACCCCCCCTCCCCCACAGGCTTTATATGTATCATGTAATAGCACTCTCTGCTTTCCACAAAAAAAATTGGGAGACCTTCATGTTCTACATATATTTTAGAGGCCATTTATACAGAACAGTTGTATAATACCTGTATAAACTGTATTTATGATAATGTCAACATTTTAGGTTTACAATAATTATATTACACAATTTCTGATATATCACATCTTTGTTTTATTTTCCTGAATATGTAAAATCAGGATTATCCCTCTACTGCCTTTCATTCCAATTAGACTGGTTTGGATTTCTTCCTGACCAATATGGCTGCCATTTTCACCCCATTCTGAAATTTTGAGGGTTTATGACATTTTTCTCTCAGCCTCATGGCAAAATGTGTAGAATAGCAGGAAATTCGCTTTAAAAAATAAAAATTCCCTCAGCATCATTGCAAAATGTGTAGAATTGCAGGAAATTAGCTTTAGATCTTGCGGGCCCCGTGAAACTGCAGTACGCCACTGAGTGATGCAAGTCCTTCAGGTTTGAGATGTGATGGCGGCCAGGCAGCAAATCGAGCCTCGGGATTTGAGAACCATGTGGTGAGGTTTCCTCTGGCTGTGTGTGAAACCCGATCTGTCACGCAGCTCGGTAAACTTCGGTGTTTCGGTTGGCGCTCGCTGTGCCCTCTCCCTTTCACTCTTGTCCGGCGTGAGAGAGCCTACAGTAGCCTGTATATGCCAAAAAATCTGCGCTTCCAAATTGACATATTTCCAGCTACGTGCGTTTAATCGTCAGGTTTCTAGACCGGAAGAGAACCTGACTGACTCTCTCTCTTGTCGGTAAAGCTGTGTGTCTATCCATGCCCCTCTGCCATCTCTCTCGCTCTCTCTCGCTTTCTCTCTCTCTCTCTCTCTCTCTCTCTCTCTCTCTCACGCTTTCTCTTGCTTTCTCTCTCTCTCTCCTTCCTGGCTTTCTTCAGCACTTTTGTATTAATTCCTGCCTCAGTGAACCTGGCACACAGTGCTGACTTGATCTGACATGAAAGCTGAAGAGGAGCTATTATAGCCCTGTATAATCGAGAACACTCAGAGAGAGAGAAAGAGAGAGAGAGAGAGAGGGAGAGAGAGAGAGGAGAGAGGTCAGAGAGAGAAGTACACTACATGACAAAAAGTATGTGGACACCTGCTCGTCTAATATCTCATTCCAAAATCATGGGCATTAATATGGAGTTGCTTAATGGGGACTTGCTTCCATTCAGCCACAAGAGCATTAGTGAGGTCGGGCACTGATGTTGGGCGATTAGGCCTGGCTCGCAGTCGGCATTCCAATTCATCCCAAAGGTGTTTGATGGGGTTGAGGTCAGGGCTCTGTGCAGGCCAGTTAAATTCTTCCACACCGATCTCGACAAACCATTTCTGTATGGACCTCGCTTTGTGCATGGGGGCATTGTCATGCTGAAACAGGAAAGGGCCTTCCCCAAACTGTTGCCACAAAGTTGGAAGCACAGAATCGTCTAGAATGTCATTGTATACTGTAGCGTTAAGATTTCCCTTCACTGGAACTAAAGTGCCTAGCCCGAACCATGAAAAACAGCCCCAGACCATTATTCCTCCTCCACCAAATTGTACAGTTGGCACTATGCATTCGGGCAGGTAGCGTTCTCGTGGCATCTGCCAAACCCAGATTCGTCCATCAGACTGCCAGATGGTGAAGCGTGATTCATCACTCCAGAGAACGCGTTTCCACTGCTCCAGAGTCCAATGGCGGTGAGCTTTACACCACTCTACCCAACGCTTGGCGTTGCGCATGGTGATCTTAGGCTTGTGTGCGGCTGCTCGGCTATGGAAACCCATTTCATGAAGCTCCCGACAGCTCTTGTGTTGACTTTGCTTCCAAAGGCAGTTTGGAACTTGGTAGTGAGTGTTGCAACCGAGGACAGATGATTTTTACACGCAAATCGCTTCAGCACTCGGTGGTCCCGTTCTGCGAGCTTGTGTGGCCTACCACTCTGTGGCTGAGCCGTTGTTGCTCCTAGAAGTTTCCACTTCACAATAACATCAGTTACAGTTGAAGGGGCAGCTATACCAGGGTAGCTCAGTTGGTAGAGCATGGCAGTTGCAACGCCAGGGTTGAGGGTTCGATTCCCACAGGGGACTAGTATGAAAATGTATGTACTCGCTACTGTAAGTCTGCTAAATGACTAAAATGTAGAAATTTGAGGAACTGACTTATTGGAAAGGTGGCATCCTATGACAGTGCCACGTTGAAAGTCATTGAGGTCTTATGTCTGGCCTTTCTACTGCCAATGTTTGTCTCTGGCCTTTCTACTGCCAATGTTTGTCTATGGAGATCGAACGGCTGTGTGCTCGATTTTACACACCTGTCAGCAACGGGTGTGGCTGAAATAGCCGAATCCACAAATTGGAAGGGGTGTCCACATTCTTGTGTATGCCGTAATTCGGAACCACAGCAATAACAACATTCTCCTCAGTATCCTCGAAGAAACAGCATCCTCCTCAGTATCCTCAAAGAGAGGAGCCTCCGCACATCATTCAATAGGCGTGCTCCTCCCGCATCATTTTATGGTCCCTTTCAGTCTCTTCTCTCTCTGGACTCTTTTATTATCTCTCTCTACTCCTCACTCCACTCTCTGGCTGCGGGAGTGCAGCTCGCGGGTGCAGTAGGTCACCGAGGCGGTTTAACGGACTTTGCTTATCGCGGGAGTCGACTCGAGCTCAATCGGGCAGCAGAGCGGTTACTGCCGGTTCAGTCGGCAGGAGAGAAATCGCTGCGCTCAGGACAACACACAGCAGCAAACCCAGAAGAGACCGACTCCGACAAAACCCTGTCGCGCCGCGTCCGCGTTATCACATCGGAGAGTGTGGACACACTGAATTTGAAAAAATTACCATGATTTATTAAGCATTAATTGGACCAGCAATTTGGGTTATTTAAAGATTTTTGCTACTTGGCTTTGCGGGAGACGCAGCGCACAGAAACGCACACAGAGACGTAGCTGAAAGCCCCAACTCCTAGTGGGCACTGAGGGAGGTGTGTGAAGATGCCGGGGGATCTGAACTCGATGTGTTCTCGTGTGTGGAGTGTGTGTCTGCTCCTAGTTTGGATATGTCTTGGCACGAGGGTCGTCGGTGTGGTCGGGTCGCACCAAGGCAGCATCCCTCTCTCCGTGTGAGTAGCCTACTGAAATAAATGTCACACTGTCACAAAGCTGTCAATAACGGTCACTTTCACAATACAAATAGTAGCCTATACAATACTTTTTAATTTTTACTTGATCAACTTTTATTGTTATGTCTTTCACAGCTGTGTATTTCAAACCTCAGCAACAAAGTTTATTTGGTAGGATAAAGCTATTGACTGAGGCACTTCGCAGGGGTCGGTCCGGTACAGATAGTTGTTCAGATGATAGGCTATGCGACTCCAGCGGATTCTCGCACTCTGCACTCAAAATAATATTTTTTTAGTTTACAATATGTCAATATGTAATCAATTAAATTGTATTAAACAGTGACAAGCTATCCATTCATTTACACGTTGTTTTTTAGAACCTAAATACAGTTCTGTTTTTGTTAGTGATCCCGCCTGCTTTTTTTACTCTTATTATCTATTTTCTTATGTAGCCTTATGCATAAATTAAAATGATGCTGTCAAGTGTGCAATAAGCCTATCCTAGGCTATCTAACCAAAGCCATGAAATTGTCATGTGAGACCAGATCATACTGGTTCCCTCTGATATGTTCTCACCTGATGCTTTCCTTTATCTACATTAACCCGATCCTTTTATCCTGAGCAGTTAGGGTTAAGTGCCTCGCTCAAGGGAACATCAACAGATTTTTCACCTATTTGGCTCAGGGATTCAAACCAGCGACCTTTCGATTACTGGCCCAACGCTCTTAACCGCAAGACTACCTGCCGCTCCTCTGTGCATTAGATCTTATTGGATTGATAACAAACTTTCTGTGGTTTTATTATTTATAGTACTTTCAGACAAGTCAGTATTGATCAATCAACATTTATTTTTGTATTGAGCATTTCACAAATACATTTGTCACAAAACGCATGTATATAAAGAAAGTGCAGTGCCTGCACATAGTGACCTGGTCTGTAAACCCCGACGCCGCTAAAGAGCAAGCTGATGCACAGTAGCTTAAATACACTGTATGTGTGTGCGTGTGTGTGTGGGTGCATCAATTCCTGACCAGTGTGCTCTCCTCCTGTCCGTGTTCTCCATGCAGGGTGAAGTTGTGGGCCTCAGCGTTCGGAGGAGAGATCAAGTCCATCTCAGCCAAGTACTCTGGTTCTCAGCTACTGCAGAAGGTAGGCTCTGCTCTAGAGAAACTCTCATGTCACAAACCTGTAATGTAGTCCACACAAAATGAAAATATAACGTACACAAAAGAGGTCAGATATCATGAAATAGAAAGGTCTTTCTAAAACCTGTACATTTAACAGATTATGGTAAAATATGTTTTACTGGGTAGTTCTGGGTCCACAGTTACACTTCTTCTATAGACTGTCAGTTGTTTTCACATTTGATGACTATTCACTAGTTGTTGTTGATGAAAAAAATAAATACAATTAAAATATATCTGAAAATAACCATTTTGTAACACCCATGGGGCAGAAAATAAGCTGTGTTAAAAAAAAACACTACTTTGAGGTAATTTTGGAGATATTTTGTAAATGTTTCATACATTTTCACTTTTTAACTTCTTGCTAGCTCACACCTTGCACACACCCGATTATTTTGCTGAAGATTTAATGCTATAGATTAGAATATTGTCTATTAATCAACCAATTTATCTATATTGTCTGATACCGATATGAAGGCCAATATTAAGGCTGATACATGGTACATATTTGTGCTGTCATCACTCTGTTTGATTCTGTGTATGTCTGGTGGACTGAAACATATACGCTCTGTGTGACCGACATGTTCTAGGGTTAAAATACTTTGAGGGAAGGAGAGGGAGAAGAGGGAAAATCGCTGTTAAACAACATTCCTTTTGTCGAAGGGAAATTTGTTGAAATTCAACTGGAATTTAGAGAGGCAATCATGTAAATGGCAAAACAATTATAATAATCAGGAAACATAGTGGCTTAAATGTGAGTTTGAACCCCTGTAGAGAGTCGGCCACATATTTAAAAGCCTGAATGTGAGCTTTTTTAATGGGTGTCCTTTTCTCTATTACTGTATAGTTGAGCTAGTAGCAACACACAGACACACACACACACACACACACACACACACACACACACACACACACACACACACACACACACACACACGCACACACGCACACACGCACACACGCACACACGCACACACACACACTTACAAGCACACTTACAAGCACACTTAGCAAAACATTATCTTTTATTGCTAAGCAACAAAACGTTTCACACATTTTCATCCCCCCCGCAATCTACACCCCGTCCTCCACCACTCAAACGTTGTGGCATTGCTTTGCAGTGTGTGGTGGAATGCTAATATAGGGTTAATGGATGTGATAGCTAGCATAATGCAAATTTTGCTAATGCAGGGTCAGTACATGAGGACCTAGCCTTATGTTGTAGTTCACTCAGGGCTGGGTGATATAGTAGCTAGCCTAATGCTAATGTGGCTAATGTAGTGTCAATGGGTGAGTTAGCTATCCTGATGCTAACATGGCTGATGTAGGCTACAGTTGATGGTTGAGTTGGCCAGCCTGCGCAGTCTCTCAGAGCTGGATGATGAGGGAGTACTGCTGTGAACTATCAAACCATCAGCACACTGATATTGTGTGTCACAACTGATATCTGAGACTTGGCTCTGTTTTATAACCTTCTCCTGTACATTCACCTCTGGTACACAGACACACATGTGCGTGCGTGCGCACGCACGCACACACACACACACACACACACACACACACACACACACACACACACACACACACACACACACACACACACACACACACACACACACACACACACACACACACACACACACACAAGATGGATTACATCACCCCCTGATAGGAGAGCAGTGTTATTTGACAGGATAAAACCCTCGA
>NW_028158788.1:0-21483 GCF_964263955.1 Coregonus lavaretus | reverse complement strand
GCTGGTGAATGGGAGATGAGAGCAGGTGGAACATTTCCCCATACTCACCATGCTTTCCTCAATGCAATATCCCTAGTTCACAATCCTAAAGTGTCCCTGTTGGGCTCCAGTCACCTGCGATACTTCCCCTGAGCATTGGGGTGGAGGGGTGGGGAAAGACGGCAAAATTGGATCACAAGAGAAGGTGGTGTTCTTAAGGAAAGTTAAGATGAGTTTTTTCATCACTATCTGGCACTGGAGATGGTCGGTTTTCTGCTATGGTGGGATACAGTCTCCAACCGCTGTCAAAGAATCTGAATTCTAATCGGTATTCCTGTTGCTTCACAGCCTCCTCCGAAACTGCCTCGCAGGCTGCCAAGCTTGTCGCGCCGCTGATGATGAAAAATCGTGATGTTCAGTCCAACTTCCGACCTGAATTTCTCAAACTGCATTCCCTGTTCAACCGATCAAGTTGTGAGGGCATACACATACAGATTGGTATAGGTATCGGTGGACGTGAAGTCAACGGGATCGGTCTCGTTATTTTGGAGGGGGGATGGAAACGAACCCCATGCATTCAACAGCGAGTCTTGCCCAGGCTGGTCCAGCAGAACATCGATTCTGTGTTGCAATGCGGGTGCTGCCGCGGGAACTGTTTCAGCCCTGCTCTTTCTGGTCCACTCGCGCCTCCACATGTGATGTTGATCAGAGAAGGATAGGGATGGATAGGCTTCGCGTATCAGTGTCGTAAGGAGTAGCCTATACTAAGTTGATCATGCCAGCAGGCCCATTCAAAATGTCACCACAGTGTTGAATTAAAATATGAGTAAAAGTGAATACCCCCCTCCCCTTTGCGTTGAATGTGTTGTTCATTCTTTCTCTCTGTGCTACCCTGACTCACACGAGTGGAGTTAACTTGGGTTATTATTTTTTAGCTCTGCCTGACAATCGGTGTGGTGGGATATCTCGATCCGGTGGAATACGGCGAAATGAGCGCTTATTTCAAAGAGCGCTCCATAAACCACGCCCCAGTGGGCAGATCTAGGCATGTTGCACTGGGACACGTTATAATATAGAGAAAAACATCTCAATTTGCAATGGGTCCGCCGTGGTTCTGTGTTGCCTAGTTATGCTAATATATTTGAGACAAGTGTATTGCAGTTAATTCGTCTTTGACAACTGAATGCATTCATCCGAAATGTGTCTGCCGCATTTAACCCAACCCCGCTACATCCCAGACATCCCAGACAGCAATATAACATACCAGAGGAGGGCATCGTTTAGGCTACCTAAATTATTGGGATCATTTATTTACCACCAGTATTTGGAATACATTGAGTTCGTTGACAAAAACAGACCATGGGACAGAGATGTACTTGTCAAAGTCCGTGATGGGTCTGTGTAAACTATGCGATTATATTGGAGACAGCTTTATAGCAGTGAATGTCATCTATTAATATACTGTTATAGTTTTTATGATAGAACATTCAGATTTTTCTGCCTGACTGTGGCGTTCTTTACCTGAATTGTTAGGATTTTATTGTAATCACAAAAAAACTACTTATTTTGCTCAAATAGAGATAATTAAATTCTTTTCTTTGAAAAGATGGGCCTGGCTGAGAATATAACATTTAGTGACTTTAGGGGGAGAAAGAACGAGTGGAGGCAGCAACAGGCAGGTAGCAGGTAGAGGGGGACCAGGTGGGATTGGGCCAGGCACATCCAGGTGTCAGGCCAGGGTGTCCTCAGTCGTGGTCCAAGAGCCTCAAGGCCCTCTGGAAGTGGAGACAGAAACAAGATGAGGGTTGCTAGCATGCACTGGGGGTAAAGAATAATCAATAGTGTTGTTGTGGACACGGGATAATCTGATTAACACACACACACCTGTTTGACCTCACTGTGATACTGTAAGACTTCTTATGTTACTTTTCTGAGTCAATTCAGGTAGCATTCAATGTCCTGTGTTTGTGATAACCATGGCAGCCAGCATTGTAAATAAAGACATGTGCAGATTGATAATCAGCCTCTGGTGTCTGTGGATCCTTTCCCATTAATGTATTGTTCATGTCAGCCAGGCCCATCTCTTCAAAGAAACGCCATTTAATTAAATCTCTAGTTTAGTCAAATAAGTCTATTGCTTCAGTTTCGTTTTCACTTCTTGTTACCTGGTAAATAACCAAAACCATGGATAACCACAAGGAGAATAAGGTTAGGAAACAGTCCATGACATTCACTGCTATAAACATGTGTCCAATATAATCGCATAGTTTACACAGACCCACCGGCGGACCATTGACAAATAAATCTGTGTGAAAAGGCGTCCCATGGTCTCCTTTGTCACCGAACTCAAATGTATTCCAAACACTGGTGGTATGTTGCATGTTTCCTCACAATATTGTTTTGAACGTTCGTTTTGGACTGATGCCCGTCTGAGCATTCTACTCAATGCATCATCAATGAGCGCTCATGAAGATTTGCATTACATTGGCTTCAAAATACGATGACATTCAAAAGGAGGCAAATATTTAGAAGGAAAACCTTTTGTCATAATTTTGATGTCGCCAGATTGACTTTAGATGAGTATAACGCTAACTAACTAAGATTGAGGAGAGGCCACCGGATTTGAGCTAGCTAACGTTAGCATTGCTAGCATTGCTAGAAATTAATGGCAACACACTGGTCTCATATAAATTAGCATAACTTGGCTACACAGAACCACGGCGGACCCATTGTCAAATTTGAGGATTTTCTTTGTATTGAAACTTGTCCCAGTCCAACATGCCTAGCACTGCCCACTGGGGCGTGGCTTACGGAGCACTCTTTGAAATAAGCGCTCATATCGTCATTTTACACCGGATCGAGTTATCTCACCACACTTGCAATTAAAGGAGAGATGCTTTGAGAGTGAAACGTATTGCGTGAGATGCATGTTTATTCATGCTGAGTCTATGCTGGGTTGACGAGGCTCGTCTGTTTCTCGAGCCTTGGGGAACTGTCAGGTATTGCGCGCGCCCATGGCTTCTGACGGGAAAGGTTCGGTTCATCATTCATTCGGTTCAAGGATTCACTCCATAGTGCTGAAAAGAAAGCTCTGCTGTTGGGATAGCTTTATGTAGGCCCTAACAGTTTGTGGGCACCGTTTGTCACCGTTATAGTGCAAATCATGTATTGTTGTATTGTGTTGTGTTGTGTAGTGGCTTTGCTGGCATGCATCAAACATTTTTTGGGGGAGTTTGCCCCACCAAGATTTACATTTTAGTCATTTAGCAGACGCTCTTATCCAGAGCGACTTACAGTTAGTGAATACATATATTTTTTTATTTTTATACTGGCCCCCCGTTGGAATTGAACCCACAACCCTGGTGTTGCAAACGCCATGCTCTATCAACTGAGCTACATCCCTGCCGGCCATTCCCTCCCCTACCCTTGACGACTTGTGCGCCGCCCATGAGTCTCCCGGTCGCGGCCGGCTGCGACAGAGCCTGGATTCTCTAGTGGCACAGTTAGCGCTGCGATGCAGTGCCTTAGACCACTGCGCCACTCACTTACATGCTAAAATCGCCACTGATCTAGGCTATTGTCTTTTCCAGCCCAGCCCAGTCCGACACAGTCTACACAGCACAGTAAGCAGTAACTTGCCGACTCTGCCGCATCCCATCTCGGTTTGGAAACCGCTGGGGTCTGAAGATGGATCTGTATTCTGGAGGTAAAGTGGCTATGGCTGTAATTTGTATTTCAGCTCCAGAGCCATTAGGGTACTAGGGGGTAACTAGCCCCCCCTAAGAAAAAGGTCTAATTGCTGACAGAAAAAAGCAACGTTTGGAGAAAAAAAATTGGTATGTGGATGAAGGTCATGCTTTGGCGAATAAACTATAAAGAGAAATAAATGGCTACAGTTTAAAACATTTTAGTTATTTAATGAAATGTTGTTTTTAGAAAAGGGATGTGTTTTTTTTTAAGTACCGGGGGTAACTGGCCCCCGGTAGAATATTATGGGATAGGGTTTCACACAAGTGTCTTAAAATCAATTTAATCCGTTTTATTTAGAAATTCTTTAGTAAATAATACTTAAAAGCTAAGTCTAGTTATCTTATTTTAATTATTTAAATAAAATATGGGGAGGAAATGGTGTTGCACATGTCACCATTAATATCCACGCTATGAGGAGATTTGATGTAAAGCCCCTCTTTTTAACTCACCTGCACATACATTGTCTTTGTTCTTTCTTTGTTGTTCCTTTTCCATACATCCATAATGTACAATTGCACTAAATATTATTTAAATAATGCAAGATTTTAAATTCCATCAGTCTTTAAAATGACATTCAGGAGCAAAAGGTTTTCAATAGTTGTTTTTAATTCATTTAAAAAAAAATCATTGGAATATAATATTGGAATGGAATATAACTAATAACTAGGGGTGTAACGATTTGTTTTAACAACGATTCGATTTGTATCACGATTCGTGGTTGTCGATACGATTCAAGGACGATATTGGTTCATTTAGAACGATACGATCCGAAACGATTCAGTGACTTGAAATCGATTCAGTAACCTTTTAGCCAAAAATTCAACCAGTGTGACTGAAATAAATACCTGGATACTGGACAGTGCAGGTGAAGTTTCCTAGATTCCTGTTTCTTGTAAGGACCGCAATGGTGGCTTGATAATTTCTCGCTCGTCGGCTTCTCCTCTGTCATCCGCCATGCTATGCTTTGTTGTCTTGGCGCCTTTGCGCTGCTGCTGGCGCGATGACGTCACGGATAGGCAGACTGAATCGAGTAATGTTTAAAGCCTTTATCATTAAAAGTGCTAAGAAAAAACATCCATATAAAGTCTGACGTGCTTAAATCCAATGGGTTATTTCCTAGTATCGATACAATCGATTTATTACATTTTAAAACGATGTTAGATCGATATATGTTGTCCAAAAGGCCAACTCGCCGAGCACAGATCGATGTAGTTGGATCATAGGAATATAAATCGATACATCGATGTAGTAGATGGATCGTTACACCCCTAGTAAAAACACTCCAGTGCGCAAAACAGGGGCACTGGAAAATACAAGGCACACAGGGAATATTCCCGGCGATACAAAATACATGGAGCTCCACCGAGCTTCTCTCTCCTCCACAATAAACAATCACACACAAAGACAAGGGGGCAGAGGGAACACTTATACAGGTACTAATGAGGGGATATGAACCAGGTGTGTGTAATAAACAAGACAAAACAAATGGAATGATGAGATGAGGAGCGGTAGTGGCTAGAAGGCCGGTGACGACAAACGACGAAGCCTGCCCGAACAAGGAGAGGGGCAGCCTCGGAGGAAGTCGTGACAGATACTGTATATTTTTGAAAGAATACTATATTTCCCTTGACAGAGTAATGCTGAATGTAAAAAATGGCTCAACTTACCCCACTCTCCCCTACACATGATGTAACATTTGTTTACGATTGACAGATAATGTTTAAATGCAAAACACTTTATTTTGTGATGGGGCCCTCAGCTCAGTTTGGGAACCTTAATCCAGGCTGGACAGCAGGAACTCAACCTGTATTTCTAGATTCCCCATCACCTCCCCCGAGAGCCTCTCTGGGCTTTCATAGATTGACTCATTGAGGTTGAAGATGGATTCTAGCCATGCCTTCATCTGGCCCTGTTGACAACAGACACATCATCAACTATTATTGAGAGAGAGAGAGAGAGAGAGAGAGAGAGAGAGAGAGAGAGAGACAAATGTACCTTAACGAGGAGGTAGAAGTTCTCAGCAGCCTCTGTCCAGGCTCCTCCAGGAGGGTGAATCCTCATTATGACTTCCAGGAGCAGATAAAGGAAGCTACCAGGCTTCTGGAGAAGGAACAGGGGACATGAGTGAGTGTCTACAGATCTGATATGACAACAGTGTGTATAGCATAGATAAACAACAGGATGTTCCATTCTTAGGGCCACTTACAGATATAGGAAGATATGTCTTTCCTTCTAGAAGGCTTAGTAGAACGAATTCATAAAAAACATCTGCGAAGTTGATGCGGTCGATCTGAAGTCAAACAAATAGGATAATTACATCATCTTCATTGACAAGCACTTTAGAAAGTCTCATTGAGTAGATGTTAGATGAGAAGACGGTGCCTGCAGCTAACGCTCAAGCTTGCATGTAGACCTACTCCTACGAGAGCCATCTCCTGCTCTAGTCGCTCCCTGTTTGCTGGCTCATTAATGAAGTTCACCAGTAGGTCGTAGGCCTGCTGAAACTGCCTCACATCCTCAAAACAAAACAATCATAAAATTCCTTAAAACTTAGATCATAAACTCAAAGATTCAGGTCTGTAATTCAAAGGGCCTCCGATTGTTTGGCTAGTATGACGTTGAAACTTTTCAACTAAACCCTATGAATCACTGTTGCCTAAAGGTAACCCACTGTGCAAGAACTGGTTGAATCAATGTTGTATCAATAAAAAATGTCAATGTGATGATGTTGAATCAAAGTGGGAAACTGATTGGATTTGAAAGAAGTCATCAACGTAAGGGAATTTCGTCTTTTAACCTAAATCCAATTACGTTAATTTTTGGGGGGATTTCACATTGAATTCACATTAGTTGACAACTCAACCAAATGTAAATCAAAACGAGACGTTGAAATGACATCTGTGCCCAGTGGGAACTATATATCTGGTCTGATGAACGTTGCACAATTATGTAATTGGTTACCTGCTGGTTGAGCTCGGATAGTCCACTCAACACCATCCTCCCAGCGTGGGTGAGGTAATTGAGGGAGGTACTGTCTGAGGATGTCAGAGCCTGTGAGAACAAGACAGTACATTTACAAATAGTCCAGAAATGTTCATGAAGTGAAATACAAAAGGTGCTAAATTCACATTTTCTCACCTCCATAGCACGTCTGATACCGGCCAGCCTCAGAGAGAAGTTGGTTGTCCCTTGGTTTTCAAAGTAACGCCTGTAAATAGAAATGTTCAATAACAAATGTTCAACCTAAGAAGCTAAAACATCAGTGCCATGAAATTAAGAAATCATTTTATGTTAGCCTATATTATAACTGCAGGATTCAGAAAGACCATACCAATGTAGGATCTTAATTTGATCACTCTTTTGTTGCTGAGAATTTTCCTGCACGGCAGGAAATGCAAACTTGTAGCGTATTTGGAATTTTCAAGTTTGTAATTTCCACTTTGAAATTTTAGACTCGATTTTCCCTAACGAAAAATGTATCCTGTTGCTGCAGGATTATTTTCCTGCTGTAGCAAACTGTCTCAAATTAAGATCCTACATCTGTATAACTACAATATTGGGCAGATTATTTCAAAGCAAAGGTTTTTACTATAGATGAACACATGAAAGCGAACCCACCGCAACTGGGGCACATCTGCAGCATTATTTTGCTCCTCCACAAACTCCTCCTCAAACTCCTAAAACAGACATCACATTAACTTAAACTCTACTAAACTGCATTTCACCTGCAACATCAACTGAAGCAGACAAAACATTCAGTGACATCATAACAATACTTTCATCTTGACCTAACAACTTGACCCTTGACAGACAACACAAACCTATCGATACCAAAACAATGACACACACCTGTACACACAAGTACAAATGAAATAAGAATTATTGACTGTAGAAAGAGTTTTACCTGAGGAGTGCTGTCAGGGGTCTGGTCCTGGTCCTGGGTGGAGTGGTAAGGTGGAGGGGGACTGGGAGGTGAATCGGAAGGGAAAGGGGGAGGCGGAGAATTCTGGGGGAACTGGTGAGAGGAGCCAGAGGACGGCTCATGAGGGGTGGTGATGATGTCAGAGGTGGAGAACTGATATGCCATCATCTCATCCCCCCTCTCCTGGTACCCCTCCACTGTGGTGGAGATATCCACCTGCTGTTTAACACACAACATGTGACACTGTCAGCCCAACACTGAAAACCACCATATTGAAAACCCCTCAACCAAACACTGAAATAAATCATAACACAGAGAAACAACGGGGTGTACCTGGGCATCCTCATAATAGGTGAACTCAGACCTCCTCTTGACAAGGCAGGACATGAGTCCATGGATCCTTCTACCAAGGAACTAAAAATGAGGCAAGAGATTAGAACGTGTAATTTCATTTTCTGTCAACATGTATTTATTCAATTAGGTAAATGGACATTTGCCACTTTACATTTTTTCTGTGAAAAATTGCCTGACTGTACCTTAATACCAATCAGCTTCTTGTTGGTGAGGACCACCTGGACGAGACCCTTTAAAAGAGACAGAGAAACATTACATTTCATCCAGGAAATATAAGTAGACCTATAGCATGTGCGTCATTTGACACAAATCAGGTGCATTTGAGACGAAAGACCAGTTGAGAATCTCTCACCCATGGGTCCAGGATTTTTTCCTGGATGACTCTGCTCCACCACAGCTGCTTCTCCACTCCCCTCACAATGCACAGGTGATGCATGTCCTCTTCATTTTGCTATAAAGAAAAAACTCCTTCAGTCTCCAGACCTCTCTCTATATGTTAGCTGTAGATGTCTATAACATTTGGCAGGCGATTTCAGTTCTGAGTATAATCCCTGGCAGTGATATAGAGCCCACATGATGTTCGTACGACAAGTTTCCCCTAGGTTTCAATTAGGGACAGACATACAAAAGAAAACCCAGAGACAATTGGGAGTTCAAATACACAGGTGTGTTCATAAATGTTAAGAATATGTCTGAAGTACCTGCACTCGTCCATAATGGATATTCCAGTAATGGAAATGAAACGAACCCCAGTTCCCAACCAGCTGCAACTTCTCATAGGGAAAACCAGAGTCTTCCCTATTTGGCTGAAAAACAAAGACATCCCCTAATTATAGAGATTGCTGTGTGATTAATAAGACACACAATTGTGGAGATAGAGGACATGGTAATGTGTACTATTACTAATCAGCTATGACTGTCTAATAATGTGATTGACTACCTGTGAATGGCTATCTGAAGGTGCTGACAGTTCGTCAAGCACTAGCCTCCCAGCTTCAGTGAGGTGAATGGTAGGCTCCTCAATAACCAATTTGGAAGTCTGTGAAAAAAAAGGGAACAGGGTAAAGTAAATTCTCCCTATAAGATCAGATGAGCTTTGGTTAATAATGTGTTTGGTTACCTGTGTGTTTAACACTGCAAGCTCTGTTACCAGCATTCTCCCAGCACGAGTGAGGTAGTAGACTGGTTTGGCCTTGGAGAAGACAGGCTATAAAGACAAGGGAATATGTTTTTTCATTATGTGGTTTTATAGAAAACTAGTGACTTGATGTTAATCTTTAATATCCTCTAAAGACCAGAGAGTATCAGAATGGATAGACTCACAAAGATAGGAACACACAAGGGTCCAGACCAAGGGATTAAAGCCAGACAGGACCGGTGCCCAACCTCCTCATCCACATACTAAGGAACAAGACAGGATTAAATTAAGAGTCAGTTTGAATGATAGACAGGTAGCCTATAGGACTGACAGACTGGAATAGGAAGGATCGCAAGAGGAGGCCACTGCATGATAGATTCTAAGACAATTGGCAGTTGAAATACACATGTCTGTGTTCAAAGGTTAAGGAAACATCTGAGGTACCTGCCTATGAATGGTTACCTGTTCATTTTGAGAGGACAGTTCCTCCCATACCATCCTCCTAGCAGGAGTGAAACTGATGATAATGGGCTGCTCCATTGTGAAAATCTGAGAAAATGAGGGAACAGCTTTAAAGATATCAAAGTATTCTACTAGTGGATACTGAAGGTAATTATCCCTATTAGATCAGATGAGTAATGGTTAATAATCTGAATGGTTACCTGTGTGTTTAACATTGCCATCTCTCTCACCAGCATCCTCCCAGCGTGGGTAAGATAATAAATTGGCTGCAGTTTGACAGGCTATAAAAAAAGGGAATATGTTTACAGAAATGTATTTCCAGAAGTTTCTTTTAGAAAAAGTTATGTTTATGTTTAAGCCCCCCTAAAGACCAGAGAGTATCAGAATGGATGGACTTACAGCGTTTGAAACCCACAGAGGTCCAGACCAAGGGATTAAAGCCAGACAGGGCTGCTGCCGAACCTCCTCATCCACGTACTAAGGAACAAGACAGGATCAATTTAAGAGTCAGTTTGAATGATAGACTGGTACTGTATAGGAGTAAAATATTGGCATAGGGAAGATTGCAAGAGGAGGCCACTGCAATGATAATAGTTGAAATACACAGGTCTGAGATATAAATGTTAAGAACATGTCTGAAGTACCTGCAGATGAATGGCTACCTCTTCAAGCTGAGAGGACAGTTCATCCAATACCATCATGCCAGCACGAGAGATGAAAATGTGCTGCTCAATCTTGCAAATCTGTAAGAAAATGAGGGAACAGTTTTAAGGGCATCAAAGTATCCCACTACCATAGTAGATACTGAAGGTAATCCTGCCAATTAGATAAAATGAGCTTTGTCCAATAATCTGCATGGTTACCTGTGTGTTTAACACTGCCAGCTCTCTCACCAGCATCCGTCCAGCATGGGTAAGGTAATAAGTTGGCTGCAGTGTTACAGACTATTACAAAAATAGGGAATATGTTTACAGAAATGTATTTTCATATTGTTCTACAGAAAGCATCATGTTTATGTTTAAGTTACATAAACCAGTCTAAAGACCAGAGTATCAGAATGGATGGACTTACAGAGCTGGGAACCCACAGAGGACCAGACCAAGGGATTAAAGCCAGACAGGTCCGCTGCCCAACCTCCTCATCCACATACTAAGGAACAAGACAGGATCAAATTAAAAGTCAGTTTGAATGATAGACAGGTAGCCTATAGGTCTGACAGACTGCTATAGGGAGGATCACAAGAGGAGGCTACTGCATGATAGATTCTGAGAAACTACACAGGTCTGTGTTGAAAGGTTAAGGAAACATCTGAGGTACCTGCATATGAATGGCTACCTGTTCATTTTGAGAGGACAGTTCATTCCATACCATCGTCCTAGCAGGAGTGAAACAGATGAAAATGGGCTGCTCCACTGTGAATATCTGTGAGAAAATGAGGGAACGAACATCAAAGTATTTCACTACCGTAGTGGATACTGAAGGTAATCCTGCCTATTAGATCAGATGAGCTTTGTCCAATAATCTGCATGGTTACCTGCGTGTTTAACACTGCCAGCTCTCTCACCAGCATCCTCCCAGCATGGGTAAGGTAATATGTTGGCTGCAGTTATAAAAAATAGGGAATATGTTTACAGAAATGTATTTCCATATTGTTCTTCAGAAAACGTCATGTTTATGTTTAAAGTACATAAACCAGTTTTAAGACCAGAGAGAAGACCAAAGAGTATCAGAATGGATGGACTTACAGAGCTGGGAACCCACAGAGGTCCAGACCAAGGGATTAAAGCCAGACAGGGCCGGTGCCCAACCTCCTCAACCACATACTAAGGAAGAAAATCAGGATCAATTTATGAGTCAGTAAAATGACAGTTTGAATGACAGATTGTTATTGAACCAATCCTGCTAATGAAGCAGTATTGTTATAGCCTGGGTGCCAGTCTGTTTCAGCTCTCTGTCCACTCCTTATGGGATTGTGATGCCAATATCATATTGCCACGATGGAATTGGCAAGAGAACAGAAAGACTGGCACCCAAGCTATTGATAGGCCTGCAGCATTCTTACCTGAACAAGGACTGGGTCCTCCTGGTCCAGGGTGGGCTCATTATCTTTATGAAAAACAATAAAGGATTGTTTTCTCTAAGTTTAAGAAATACTAGCTACAAGACACCAGACATCTGTCCATGTAGTTAGGCTGATCATATATTTACTTGTGTTTTATATTGTATGACATCAAATGTATTTATGTGTCTGCATAATGTACCAACATGTTCAATTAAACCTAAAGCAAAGGTTTGGTTTCAAAGGAGCAAGTTTGTATGTTGTTGTTAATCTAGGGCTACACTGTAAAAAATGTCATCACCATAATTGCTACCTAAATGACACCCTATTCCCTATTTAGTGCACTACTTTTGACCAGCGCCTTTTAACCATAGAACTATGGGTCCTGGTCAAAATAAGAAATAGGGTATTGGGTGGCATTTGGGACTATTACTATTTAGACATTGTCAAATATGTAAACTTACCCTCCTCAACCGTGACAACACGGTCCACGCTCTCCACGGTGGCCAGTGCATCCTCACCGATACCGTAATATTTGCTATATGTGGTCCTCTGTAGCTCAGCTGGTAGAGCACGGCGCTTGTAACGCCAAGGTAGTGGGTTCGATCCCCGGGACCACCCATACACAAAAAAAATGTATGCACGCATGACTGTAAGTCGCTTTGGATAAAAGCGTCTGCTAAATGGCATATTATTATTATTATTATAAAAGTAGCCTGCCGAACCGGTCGCAAACAACAGGTCAGCTGCACACAGAAGCGACCTCTCGCGGAGGAATCTCAGCGGGGTCGCTTTCAACAAACGACTGAACATAGACCTACTCATTATCGCTCTACATACTGCAGTGATTTTGACTGAGTTCAAAACCATCTGACAATTCTTTCTTAGAATTACAGGGTTTTATAGGGACCATTAATACGTCAAATTCTTCCATAAGTCATGGTTGGCTATGTCACAATGGGTTATATAAACATGTTTATCAAACTGATTAAAAAACACTCAACAGTGACATCAATTAAATTGAATTTTGAGCATGATTTGGGAGTTTATACAATTGTAAACTATGAAACCATTGTTTAGAGAACAGTAGGAGTATAACCATTTAGAAAATACTGTATCTATGGCTCTGAGTAGGAGTAGAAGGGACAGCGTCACAATGCGCTCGCCATGGTTCAGAAAAAGAACGTTGCTGCGTTCATCAGCTCTGTGATGTTCTAGGCGGAGACACTCACTGAACCACTCACTTTCACGTTCAAGGTGTCAAAGCGTTCAACCAACATGCATTGGACTAAAACATCATTCAAATAGTTACTAAAAAGCCTACAGATATGTTTTACATGATTATTTTAAATCTCCTGCATAAATCAGCTGAGATAGCCTACTCTTCTCATCTCTTCGCCCTCCTGCCCTGGTGGTTATATCTGAGCGTTTTGATAACTGATTGATAATTTGGATTATTCATATCCAAAGTGAAATGCTGATTGTGTCATATTTATAATGTAGGCCTAGTAGCCCACGTTTCATGACATAACCCTAATCCTAAAATAGACTAAAATTGAAACCCTGGGCGAGCACACAAGCTCTGGCTGTACAGCCGGCAACAATAATACATCCAAAGAGGGTGGCTGTTGAGGAAAACCAGTACACCAACACAAATCTTCATTAGGAGATAAAAGTAATCAGAGGCTAAAAGAAAATGGCAGACAATAGAAATCGAATGCGTATGTTACGGCTGGTTAGTGTTTTAATTACGAAGGACTCCCACAAATCTATTGTCTCTCTAAAAAACTGTAGGCTGCATATTGGTGGTCAAAGTGGTCGAAACGGTGTAGTGATCCTCGCTAATACAGTGAGCCACATTACAATTCTGACCAAGTGGGTTAAATCTGTTGGAGCGATGCGTAGGGTGTGTGCCTTTCACGCATGTAACCTGGGTTCGCTTCCCCGCACCTTGTTTGCTACACTATTTTAGGAAAGGGACATCTTCATGACCAACAATCTTACTCTAAAAACGTTTGTGAAAAAAGTTTGGTCAGTCTGTGAAAGTTAGAAAAGGTTGGTTAGTCTGTGAAAGTTAGAAACTTCCAGCAGGAATTGACAGTCATCAGTCAAGGTGGTTGGATTATATAGCTACAGTGGTGCTATGGTTCCAAAAGTGCTGGTGATAAAATTAACATTACTGGCATACACATTTCAAAACAAAAGCCTATGATCAGGTATGGAGTTTTGGAAATGTTGTTAAACCCAACAGTCTATACTCTATAGCACAAAGTGTGATGTCCCCAATGATAAAATTGCATGTTACTCTAATTGTGAGATGTGTTACAGTTTACAATAGGCTACTTGGGTCTACTATACCTTCATCCTTTATTAAAGCATTCGGTTGCTAGCATTATCTCCACAAGCAAGGGTATCCTGGGGAAAGACAAATCTTCTCCTCCCAGTAGACTAACTGGATCAAAGCCAGTAGCCTCCAACATTACTGCTAGATAGCCATGTAAACACGAACCTCAGTGGCAGAGCTAAAGCTCATCTGAGATCTTGCATAGGCTGCTGTTTACCATAATCAGGATATTTTTTTTACAAACCTTGGCGATACTTTCTTTGTTCTCGATTCGGAAGAAACTTGTCTCTTATGAACATCTGTGTGCAGTTGCAGGTGGAACTCCAAAAAACAGAGAATATTCAGAAAAATATTAAATCCACTTTTTGTATTGAGCGATAAATACCGCTTTCATATGTGTAGATCTTTATTTTGGTCGCACTGTGGGAAGTGCTGTCATTAAGGCTACTTCTACAAGCGGCCGCAGCAGCTTCGCATAGAAACGACTAGTTACTGCAACGGTGTTGGGAAATGTGAGATGTGCACAGCTAAAATGCCGAGGACTGTGCAAAAGGTGGATTTAATATATTTTTTTGTCGAATTTTCTCTAGTTTTTGGAGTATGCTACCTGTAACTGCACACAGACGTTTATAAGAGACACATTTCTTCCTAGGTTAGGGGTCTATAATTGTAAAATAAATGTGTTTGATTGAATAACTAGCCTAATCTAACTATCGTGGTCATACATCTGGACTCTTCATCATCATCATCAACACTTTGAATTACTAAGGAATATTCCTATAGCAACTGGTTGCTAGGGGAAACGAGACACTAGCATTATCCTCTTGTTGTGAGACTGAGAGGGAGGATTGGAGAAGTGCACGAGGAGGGGTGGGAAGCAGAGAAGACGGAGCATGGTTGAAATTCCACCAAATGGATAAGAAGAGGCAGACAAAGTTTGACACATTTATGTTTTCAGTGGTTGACCGACACGAATGAACGAGTAAACCTTGTTTTAGCCTAGTGAAGTATCACAAATTAATACCTCAGTATTAATTATCCACTGCACGGAATCTCCATGAGGGCACAAGTCTGCATGACGATTTTCGCGTAAAGAGAGGCAGCGCGGGAGAGCTGACTTGTCGCCTGGCAGGTATGTTCTGCTATTTTGAATAAAGCTAGCCATACAGCTAATATAAGTTTTAGGCTATTATTAATTTCGTATAGCTAACTAAATAAATGAAGCTATCTAACAGCAATGCTGTTGTGGGCTTACACATGTAATAATTACAACCAGGAGCCTATAATGGAGGAAGTCAGCTTTTCAGTCAGTCCTATCATTTATATTGAAAATAGGTTATTATAACACAAGGTAAACACACATTTACAATAATTGTTAGGTCTATGTTATTAGCCAAAAACTTACTGATACAAGTACAGAAACATTCATAGCCAGAGGCAACCTAGGCTACACTGCAAGTAACACTATACTTATTATACACGCTATGTTCTACAGTGCTGATTCTAAGAACAGGGTTAATTCCCATAAAGTATTAGTATCTCTGTCTCTATCACATACATGCATGGCCAAGGAAGATAGGTTGCATAAACAGATACAAATATAGAGCGATAAGGCGCAAGGGGGACAGGGGAAGAGAATAAACAGTGAGAGGGAAAGAATTGGTGAGTACGCTCTGTCCTGCAAATGCCAGAGCACATCAGCGCCGGAGCTACATCTAGTTTGATGTAAGGAAGTAGCCTACTCGATTGCCTATCCAGGGGCCTTGTATGTGATCAGACCTGTTGAAGGTGGGGTTCGTGTGTGAATGTGAGTATGAAAGTGTGAGTATGTATAGCTGTAAGTATGAGAACGTATCAGTGTAAACTAGGGGTGTAACGATTCGTTTTAACAACGATTCGATTTGTATCACGATTCGTGGTTGTCGATACGATTCAAGGACGATATTGGTTCATTTAGAACGATACGATCCGAAACGATTCAGTGACTTGAAATCGATTCAGTAACATTTTAGCCAAAAATTCAACCAGTGTGACTGAAATAAATACCTGGATACTGGACAGTGCAGGTGAAGTTTCCTAGATTCCTGTTTCTTGTAATGGAATCAGGTATCAATTAATTATGAATATAAATAAACAAGTAAACAACAATGAATGGCAAATGCATTCACATTTTATTTGAATAAAGTGCAAACAACACTTTAGGTTGAATTAACAGGAAGTTAAAATTGTCTGATCTCATTTTCAATATTCAATACATTTTCAATAAAAGTACAGTAAGTGCAACCAACATTTCAACAGTAGGTTTACCTGCTACTTCTGCTTTTCAACATAAAAATATTACAATATTAATATCAAAAATAAAGTGCAACCAACATCTCTTCAGGTTGAATAAAGAGTAGGTTTACCTGCTACTTCTGCTTTTGTTTTTCAACTTTACAATACAAATACAGTATTAATATAAAAAATAAAGTGCAACCAACATCTCTTCAGGTTGAATAAAGAGTAGGTTTACCTGCTACTTCTGCTTTTGTTTTTCAACTTTACAATACAAATACAGTATTAATATCAAAAATAAAGTGCAACCAACATCTCTTCAGGTTGAATTAACAGTAGGTTTACCTGCTACTTCTGCTTTTGTTTTTCAACATTACAATACAAATACAGTATTAATATCAAAAATAAAGTGCAACCAACATTTCTTCAGGTTGAATGAGCAGTGGATGAACCTGCTACTACTCTCATTTTAATAAACAAACAATATTCAACAAAAGATCAAGTGTAACCTACTAGGCTACTCTTCAATGACTACAGATTTTTTTTCAAAAATATCAACTGATCAACATGATCTGGCTGCAGAACACTTCTCTGTGCGTTCACTATGTCGCCAGCAGTACTAAAAACTCGTTCTGCTGGCACACTGGTGCCTGGAATGCACAGGTACCGTTTAGCAAGGGTGGAAAGTACAGGTAGCTCTTTCTCCTGAGATCTCCACCACTTCATGGCATTTTCAGTCAAAGGCAACGCATCTTTTGCTCGGTACTTTAACACCTCTGCTCTGGCTGTCTCGCTTGTGGATTTTCTTTCTCTTTGGGTGAAGGAATCGCCAAACAGCGCATCTAAGGCTTTCTTCTTACAAGGAGGTGACTCATTTGGAGCTACAATATAAGAAATATATTTCAAAATATAGTCATGTTTCTCATTAATACAAAACAACAACAATCTTTTATTGGTATCACATGAAACACACCTGTGGTCTCTTCATTGAATCCTGACAGCTTTGTGCTTGAGCTTCCCTCGTCTTCCTCCTGATTTCCCATTGCTTGCATCTATTGATGTAAGAATGTGTGAACTGTTCAAATTTCTGCTCTGTAATACTGCACACATAAATTTAGAGGAAGATAAAGAACAGATGAGATTTGAGAGAGGACAAATGAAAGGGGAGAAGAGAAAAGAGCAGAGGAAAGAGGAGAGAAGAGTTACCTGGTGGGACACTTCTGCCTCAAAAACCAGTTTTGTGTAGACCTGTTCTCTGTCCTCTTTTTCCAGGTAGGGCAGTTCTTTAAATCGCGGGTCCAACGCTGATGCTGTTTAAAGAACAAGAATATTGCATTCATTGCATTATTAAATTAAGTTGACCTGAAATTGCAAGTGATGACCACCTCCTCATACACAAAATAATCAGAAGATTAAACTTTAGTATGTTTAAAAGAAATGTGGCACAGTGATGATGTAAAGCCACCATGAACTAAGAATTGTATTGCAGATATCTTGTTTACTTTTCCATATGAAAAAACAACTCAAATTCAAACTTGAAAACGCAAAGGTGTGGCATTTTACAAATTAATACAGTCTAATAACCTAAAATATTAACCAAGTTGATTTTAATTAAGACTCCAAATTAATTACCTATGTTGAGAGCATCTTGGGTGCCTCTGTAGCGTGTGGAGAGGTCACTGGCCATCACCCTCTTAATCTCTGCAACCAGGGTTGAGTCGTCTTCGCATGGCTGTAGGTGTTTCAGCAGTTTTGCTTGAAGAGGAGCAATTACAGAGAGAGTTGGCTGGTCTTCTTCACACATCACAGTGGTTGCCATTTTGACAGGACCCATCAACTGAACAATGTCATCCATGTTGGCAATATCACTCTCACTCAGCGTGCCTACATCTGTGACCCCCTTTCGTAGATCCTTGGACATCAGAGTTTCCATTATAGCTGGCTGTTGTTCCAAAAAACGTTCAAGCATTTCGAATGAACTGTTCCATCTGGTGATTATGTCTTGGATCAGTTTATGTTTTGGTAAATCCATCAGAGTTTGTTTTTCCTGTAGGGCGTGACATGCAATCGGGCTGCGGTGAAAATATCCAACAATTTTTCGCACTTTCCCCAACAACCTGGAAGCACGGTCCACCCCCAAACCCTTCTGCGAGGCAAGGTTGAGTGTATATGCGAAGCAGGTAATGTGTGGACTGAACTGGGCTTCTGCACCGGCCACAATCATATTCCTGGCGTTATCTGTGACGATGGCAGGATTCTTGTCGTAGATTTTCCACTCCATGCAGGCTTCACGCAGTAACGCGCCAATATTTTTACCAGTATGGGCTTCATTTAAAACTCTGGTTAGCAGAACAAAGGTCTTCATTTTCCACTCCGGATCAATGTGATGAGAGGTAATTGTCACATACCCTTGATTTGAGCATGACGTCCAGCCATCTGTCGTTATCGCTACTCGTTCAGCTTGAGAAAGCGACAGCTTCACATCATTCTTAGTACTTTCGTACAATGCAGGAATAACCTTTTCTGAGAAGTGTGGTCGGCTTGGTATTGTGTACCTTGGCTCCAATGTTTGAATCATTTCACGGAATCCCGGATTTTCAACCACACTGTAGGGTCGCATGTCTTTGCAGATAAACTTGGCAATTGTTGCCGTGATGTTTTTCGCCCGAGCTGAGTTTTGGCCTAGTCTCTGACTAAACATGCAGGCGAGACCTGAGGCTTCTGCAGAGTTGACTTTACCTTTCGCTGCTGTAGCAGCGGGAACGCTGCAAGAGGTGCCTGGACGGTCGGTGTTGTGTGAAATCCCATGGCGCCTTAGTAGGTGGTTGGAGAGATTTGTCGTGTTGCTGTTGTACTTTACTTGACCTTTACATATCCTACAAACAGCGAGCGACTTATTTAGAACATCTCCGTCTTTGCAAAAGCCAAAGTGTTTCCACACACTGGACCGCAATGGTGGCTTGATAATTTCTCGCTCGTCGGCTTCTCCTCTGTAGTCCGCCATGCTATGTTTGGTTGCCTTTGCGCTGCTGTTGGCGCGATGACGTCACGGATAGGCAGACTGAATCGAGTAATGTTTAAAGCCTTTATCATTAAAAGTGCTAAGAAAAAACATCCATATAAAGTCTGACGTGCTTAAATCCAATGGGTTATTTCCTAGTATCGATACAATAGATTTATTACATTTTAAAACGATGTTAGATCGATATATGTTGTCCAAAAGGCCAACTCGCCGAGCACAGATCGATGTAGTTGGATCATAGGAATATAAATCGATACATCGATGTAGTAGATGGATCGTTACACCCCTACTAATAACATTAGAATATACCATTAAATAACAACTTAACTCATGAATTCAGTGTACCATTGATATGGCAACTCTCTTATGCTCTGCTATTGCATAATTCTATTTTGTACATAGGTCACAAATAAAGTCATCCCCAGTAAAATTGGAGCACAATTTGCTCCCAACACACTCATCCAACATATTACTACTTTACTAAAAAAGTATCTACATTTTTGTCTCTAAATAAGTGGATTATTTATCTTAAGGGTTTCCTACTTGTATATTTAAAAAACAATTATAGATCTAACTTCATTGGAATATATCATTTTCAAAATATTTTTTTTTTAGATCAACTTACCACAAAATCGTTTTGTTGAAATATCTCCAAACGTTGTGATGACACAGAGGACATTTTTTGTTGAGCAAGAGCAGTGGCAGCCAGGGAAAGTTTTGGGAAAATAATTTGGTGGGGGGGGGGGGGGGGTTGGGGGTATAACTGAGAGAAAATACCGAAATTAGACTCAAATGTGCCCTACCTGGAGCATTAATCTCGACATTAATTGTTTTGGGGCCTCGTTTTGCCCCACTGCATCGTTAAAAGGTCTCCTGAGTGGCACAGCGGTCTAAGGCACTGCATCTCAGTGTTTGAGGCGTCACTACAGACCCCCTGGTTCGATTCCAGGCTGTATCACAACCGGCTGTGATTGGGAGTCCCATAGGGCGGTGCACAATTGGCCCAGCGTCGTCCGGGTTTGGCCGGTGTAGGCCGTCATTATAAATAAGAATTTGTTCTTAACTGACTTGCCTAGTTAAATAAAGGTTAAATAGAAAATAAAAAAGTACACTCTGGGGCCCTCTATATTGTTAGCCAATGCAGTGTGGAGATGGGCACCCCAAATTCAATAATGTAATTTCAATATCCAAACCTATTGTTGCCCTCTTACACTCTCTTTCAGTTAGCGTGTGGCCGGACAGGCCCAAAGTCTGGATAACACCTGAGATTCATCCAACAGTGGAACAAATTTGGGACTGGAGAATTTATCACTTAATGGAATGCAGAAGAATCCAATACACATGGACACTGTGGACTTGAAGTGCTCTTGGGATTTCTATTGGTTGGTTGCTCTGGTAGAAATATTTCCTTAGCTTAGAGTCATTAGGCTACTTGTAAAGAGCATTGGAGACTCAAAGGCCCACTTAAAGTCTCCTCTCCCTTAATTCCTCTATACAGCCCTCTAAACCCTCTCCTCTCCCTCCCTCCTTCCTCTCCTCTCTCTCTATCCAGTCCTCTAAATCTTCTCCTCTCCCCATCCTCTTCTCTCTCTATACAGCCCTCAAACACCACTCCTTTCCCCAGCCCTGGATGAGGTGTCATGTCCAAGTCAAGTGAATCACTATGTGAGCCCCAGCATACAGAGGACCTATTCAACAATGAGAGATCAGACATTTAATGCAAGTCATACCCAGTCATGTTTAATCAAATGTCAGCCAGTCTGCTCTCTTGTTTTCTCTCCAGTCTCCTGTAATACTCACTCAGTCCAGCAGATGGAAATAAAACAATATTAAAACAATAATAAATATATAATCTGAGTGACTGCTCGGAAGTGGTCCCTATTTCCTCGTTACTCAGCTGGAATGGCCCTTGGCTCTCTCATGTCCCAGGAACTGTGGCACCCACAGACAAACTAATGTCTGGATGTCTAGTTTCCAGTCCTTAATCTAACCCCAACCCTAAACCACAACGGGTATTGTATCGCGTGGTAAAGTTCATATAAGATAATGTGTCATTCAAGAATTCACTCTATCAAGTGAAATCACTCAAACAAATCGAAGGCTAGAAGTGAATCTAGAGCAACTTGTATGCAGTGTTCGTCAGCGACCACTAGAGGGCACAGTAGTCCTTCTGTAGGGG
>NW_028158789.1:0-24714 GCF_964263955.1 Coregonus lavaretus | reverse complement strand
CCCAAGATTTGACCGTAAATGGCGCAATCCATCGTCCCTTTGCTGTGGTGAAGTTGTCCTGTCCCCTTAGCAGAAAAACACCCCCAAGCATAATGTTTCCACCTCCATGTTTGAAGGTGGGGATGGTGTTCTTGGGGTCATAGGCAGCATTCCTTCTCCTCCAAACACGGCGAGTTGAGTTGATGCCAAAGAGCTCTATTTTGGTCTCATCTGACCACATCACTTTCACCCAGTTCTCCTCTGAATCATTCAGATGTTCATTGGCAAACTTCAGACGGGCCTGTATATGTCCTTTCTTGAGCAGGGGGACCTTGCTGGCACTGCAGGATTTCAGTCCTTAACGGCGTAGTGTGTTACCAATTGTTTTCTTGGTGACTATGGTCCCAGCTGCCTTGAGATCATTGACAAGATCCTCCTGTGTAGTTCTGGGCTGATTCCTCACCGTTCTCATGATCATTGCAACTCCACGAGGTGAGATCTTGCATTGAGCCCCAGGCCGAGGGAGTTTGACAGTTCTTTAGTGTTTCTCCCATTTACGAATAATCGCACCAACTGTTGTCACCTTCTCACCAAGCTGCTTGGCAATGGTCTTGTAGCCCATTCCAGCCTTGTGTAGGTCTACAATCTTGTCCCTGACATCCTTGGAGAGCTCTTTGGTCTTGGCCATGGTGGAGAGTTTGGAATCTGATTGATTGATTGCGTCTGTGGACAGGTGTCTTTTATACAGGTAACAAACTGATATTAGGAGCACTCCCTTTAAGAGTGTGCTCCTAATCTCAGCTCGTTACCTGTAGAAAAGACACCTGGGAGCCAGAAATCTTTCTGATTGAGAGGGGGTCAAATACTTATTTCCCTCAATAAAAATGCAAATCAATTTATAACATTTTTGACATGCGTTCTTCTGGATTTCTTTGTTGATATTCTGTCTCTCACTGTTCAAATAAACCTACCATTAAAATTATAGACTGATCATTTCTATGTCAGTGGGCAAACATACAAAATCAGCAGAGCATCAAATACTTTTTTTTTCACTGTATACTATGTGGTTCTATACTGATTCATGTATTAAGGCCATTCCATTTATTATGAGTGTAAATACTGTGGTGTATTTTAGAGAGATAATGTCACCTATCTACTTAAGTGAGTTGGTATGACCCAATCCAGGTGGGAGGGTTGCCAACTGGTATTTATACCAGTCTGTTGCAGGCTTCCGGGACTAGAGGAAGGGGGTAGACTGCTGATAGTTACCTGCCCGTCCGTCCGTCCACCATTTTCAATATGTGATGCTTATCGTGAGGCTTTCCATTTACATTTACATTTTAGTCATTTAGCAGACGCTCTTTCCTACATATAACGCAATAGTAATAGCTAGTTCAATGTAAAGAGTGTTTGCTGGACGTTTTTTATCATCTATCTTTTCTTATTTTCCTTGATTCATTTGTACGTTCAAGTAAGTCGACTTCTGAACATTGAACACCTCGCTGTAGGCGACCGGAGTTCACCTGAAACAGTCCAGCGCCGTCCTGCCGTCTCCCTTGGTGTGAGGCAGGTTAGTCTCTCACACATGTAAGTATGGTAGAATATACTGTATGTGTTAGTATGTTAGTACTTGGCTAAAATAATACTTGCCATTTGGTGTTTATTTCATTTGTTTTATATGTGTGTAATATTCAATCAAAGGTCTTGTCATTGTGATATAACGCAGTTAGATACATTGTTATCACCATGCAAGTATAGACTATTATGCCCTATATTATGTGAAGTAGGTCCGACGCTGCACCAATGTAAACTAAGACGCAAATAGCAATAATCTGACATTCAGCGCAACGGACAGTGGCAATAGCGGAGCTCTTAAACGTGGCGCCCCAGTTCAGCACAACGAGAAGGTGGACAGTGACCATTACGTAGGTGCTTTCACTCCCCACGGGAAGAACAAAATCCCTGAAATGCAGAAAGGCCTACAGCAGCAAAAAAACAAAAACAAACATGAATTGGAACACTCCCGAATGAACTCTGTTAGATGTTGGTCAGTGGTCGGTCATATTTGATCAAAGCAGCTAACGTTTGCTTTGGCCCCCGGCAGGCTGTAGGTGCATCGTGCGCATGTTTACATCCCAAAATATGCCTACTGAGACCTCACTGAGAACAGAGCTTTTGGCAGCGGACCAGTGGGATGGTCACGACTTCACGACTTTCTCTCTTTTGACTTGGTCCCTGTAGGATTCTATAGGTGTTGGCTATAGGCTACTGTAGAGTGTATGTGGTTATATTATTATTGACTGCCTCAATACCTTCACCTCACTTTGACTGACGGATTGATTAGCAGCGTGACTTTTTTGATTACCTTGCAAAATACTGAGCCCACACAGGAAATAGAGCTCCAGGCAGGCCTGATGAGGATGCGGATAGGCTGGTCACGATTCCGTAGGCGCTTTCCATTGTTATCGCCGTTTTTGACAAATTGAGGATGCGTCATATGAAATATTATTTTAATGAAGTAACGGGTATTGCTGTCCATTCGACTCACTCTAGACCTCTAGAATTAATGTTCTGCAGGTGTGTGTGTGTGTGTGAGAGAGAGAGAGAGAGAGAGAGAGAGAGAGAGAGAGAGAGAGAGAGAGAGCGAGGAGAGGGAGAGAGAGGGAGAGAGAGAGGGAGAGAGAGAGAGAAAGAGAGAGAGAGAGAGAGAGAGAGAGAGAGAGAGAGAGAGAGAGAGAGAGAGAGAGAGAGAGAGAGAGAGAGAGGGGAGAGGGAGAGGGAGAGGGAGAGGGAGAGGGAGAGGAAGAGGAAGAGGGAGAGGGAGAGGGAGAGGGAGAAGGAGCAAGAGAGACATAGTGTATCACCGGAGGCTGCTGAGGGGAGGACGGCTCATAATAATGGCCGGAATGGATCAAATGGAATGGCATCAAACACCTGGAAACCATGGAAACCATGTGTTTGATATATTTTTTTACCATTCCACTAATTCCGCTCCAGTCATTACAACGAGCCCGTTCTCCCCAATCAAGGTGCCACCAAACTCCTGTGGACTGTGTGTGTAGTGTTGTCCTGGATTTATTGTTTGAACAGCTGTGTTTACGATAGAACAAATTATATTTCAGTAGCCTGAAATAGCATTTTAAAAAGGATGGACGAACACACATTCATCCAAACTGACACCTGGTCAATAGCCAGGTTTCCATGCAATTGGAGACAGATTTTTATGTGGATATTCTAGAATCTGCATAAAGAAAAAAATAGCATTTTTCCCACCAGTGGTGTTTCCCAGCCAGGTCACCCGTGATACAAGCAAATACAAATAATTGCATGACGACGTGGTGCACAGAAAATGTACGTTTTTATTTATCGAATAAAAATCAAATGTTCAATGTGTTTCCATAGCATTTTCAACTCTACCATAGTTTTGTCACAAAAAACTGTTGGGTTAAATAGCAAATGTGCGTACTCTGTTCTTGGCACGTCCGTTCTAGACAACAGCTCTCGACAGTGCGGGTAGGCTAGTCTACATGATGAGATTATTGTGGATAAGAGTGAGAATATTTGTATTATAAAGGCAGTCAAGCATCGATCGTAATGTCACCAGAATAAGACCCTCGATATTTATTGGAAAGGAGTAGACACCATGTCATCGCGTGACTCCAAGTTTGCTTGGATATGGTGGTTGTTATATCAATATTTGTGCATAAAGTGTGTCCACCGCCATTTGTCGCGTAATTCATTTTACCGACACAAAAAGACCCCAACATGTCAAACAAACAAACGGTCTGTCGGCATTTATAACAATTTCCCGAAACTTACTGTCTCCATCACAGCTGTCGTGATTTATTTTTATTTTTATATAGGGTATGACTTTACTCCATAAAAACTGTGGATGGAAACGTGATTATTGTTAGCCTATTGAATGCTTGTCATATTAATGAGATCAAATTTAATTTGAACCCAAAGCAAAATGAATAGGCTAGCAGTCTTATTGGTTACCAAAAGCCTATTTATGAAGGGTTAATGGAAATGATTAGGCTACTACCTGCAAATAGACTATAATATTCTAGGAGGAAATAGCGGTGCTCTAGCTTTAGTTCATAATGTGCCTTGAACTGCAGAGAGAGAGAGAGAGAGAGAGAGAGGGAGAGGGAGAGAGAGAGAGAGAGCTGCCTGCGCGCCCTGACACACAAACGGCTGTACCACGTAATCCCTCGGACCCCCCTCCCCCTCCTTAAATCCCCTGTACCCCGCACACCGCTAAAACCAACTCTCTCTCGCTCTCCCTCTCTTATCCCTGTGGAAGCACGTGCCCTCCCAGCCATTAGTTGCCTCGCTCTGTCTGCTCGTTGTTGTCTCACGGGGCTTGAGTGTGACGGTGTGATGGTTTGCAGGGCTCCGCCGCAGTAGCAGCATAAGAAGAGGAAGAAGCAGAGACGGTAGCTGTGTGTATCAAGCAGCCAGTCCGGATGCTCTTCCATCTCCCGTCTATCGACCGGAGGACGCAGCCAGACCAAGCCGAGCATCCACTCATCTAGTCTCGTCTCTCTCGCGCCCTCGCCCCCATCGCTACGCTCGCTGAAATCATCAGCCCGCGGAGCTCTCTGTTGGATAAAGGGTAAGAATTAACTGAATGAATTAATGAATGAATGAATGAATGATGCTTGTTCGCATCTGCCTGAAATATTTAGATCGGTTTTTAATAGTTAATGGTTTGACATCGTTGCAGGGGCACATTCTGAACGCGAGCTCGCTATATCGAATACAGCGTGTGTTCTCTGAGATGTGCTGAAAGAATAATGTAGCACAAGAAAAGTATTTTTCGTCTTGGAAAACCGCTGTTTCCGTTATATAGGCCTAATGATGATGTTTTGTTGTTTTCTACTCCGCCAAGCTTTTGAATTACAGACTGTGCAATGCTTGGATGGTACTGTTTTCCATATAGCCTGCACAGTGCTGCATAAAGCTTATTCATTTCATGATTGCAAAACAACAACCATATCATAAATATCATTAGCATTGTTTATGAATGAAGAGCATCTATTGAAATGTGCTCTCCGGTGGGATAAGAGAATGGGATGGGACAGTAACATCCACGATGCGATGCGCTTGGTGTGCTCCTCGGAATCTCTCTCCCCCTCTCCTCTCCCCCTCTCCCCCTCTCCCCCTCTCCTCTCCTCCTCTCGTCCGAATCTCATGGCATCCCACTCTCTTCTTCTACGCTCTTCAGACGACGTAATGCTGTTGTTGGGAATTGTATGATTGTTGAATTGTACAGGCTGTGCAATGTGATACATAACGGCCCCCCATGTTCTGAATTCTGTCGCTGTCCATTTCAAAAGTGCTGAACAAATAGGTATGTTGAGAAAATGTCCGCTCATTCAATGTCTTAATCGAATGTTGTTGGGAATTGTATGATTGGTGAATTGTACAGGCTGCTGTGGAATGTGATATATGACGCGCTGTCCAATGGGCTACAGCAGACCGTGTCACAGTGTGTGGACGCGGTGACTTTAAGAATTATGGTTTTAATAATTATACCTGTGGCTCAGAGGCTTTGTGCTATCATAATGCTTTGCCATAGCGGGACATGTATATGTTATTTTGCCTTTCCTGTATGTATTTGTTGACAGTGATATGGGCCAGGGTCTATACTGTTGTAGTCTACGCAATCTAAAGATGGAAAGAAAAAAACAAACATATTAAAGCTATGCTTTGGCATATACTATTTACATGTTGTATAATATAGGCCTAACATCATACCCTATTCTTGCAAAAGTAGAAATAAAATAGCAGAATAGGCTATTTTATCCTACAATGTCCTATCGGGTCGTCTTTTCTGTTTACTTCCTACTTGCCCGTTAAAGCCATGTCTATAATGTTTTATCACGAGTCACGTAAAATACAGGTTTATCATTTAATCCATACTTAAAGAAAAAGGCCGGCAGTGCTTACCGGTAGTTGAGTGGCACGGTGGGAGAGAGAGAATTTATGGAGCCGTCACATCCGATAGATGGCGTCCTATTTCACTCCACGCGCGCATTACCGGGGCCATTCCAAACGCATGCAGGGGGTCTGGTAGCATACCGTTAATGAACGAGATAAATGTGACTGTATGAGAATGAGCTGCAATGAGTGCCATCTGTAGCCTATAGGAAAGGAGTTGGATGAAGCTCAAATCAAATCAAAGGTCAGTCTTTTATACATTTAAAATGGTTATTAAGATAGCTAGGTGGGACAACCACATAGCACAGGCATCTCCTATGTGGCCTGATTAAATACAATAAAATAAAAATACAATTTTATTGGTCACATACACATTTTTAGCAGATGTTATAGCGAAATGCTTGTGTTCCTGGCTCCAACAGTGGCCCGGTGAACTTCAACCCACTAAAACCTTGCTCAAGGGCACATCAACAGATTTTTCACCTTGTCAAGTTGGGTATTGGAACCAGCAACCTTTCAGTTGCTGACCCAAGGCTCTAACCACTAGCTACCTTCTACCCTACACATGCGTGCACACACACACACACACACACACACACACACACACACACACACACACACACACACACACACACACACACACACACACACACACACACACACACACACACACACACACACACACACACACACACACACACACACACACACACACTCACTCTTGCCAAGCAGCCCCTCCATGTCTCCCTCTCTACCAGGGCCTCTCGCTCTTCCTGTAAGCCCCATGACAGAAGACCTTGGCTGGGCTAGAGAGGCAGCTTAGCCAGCCCTCCCTCTGGTGCAGCACTCTGCTTGTGGATCTATGGCTGACATGATGGATGTGTTTGGTAGTGGGGGGGGGGGTCTTGTTGGGTGCTGTGATTGATTGGAATGAACTTGAAAGGGTACACACAGTTGGAGTCACTTGCAGGTACGTTTGAGTTCATTGCATAAAGGAGAAGTTCTCACACGTTGCCCTTTTAAAATTGAAACGCAAACATTTCAGTCTACCAGCTGATGTTTCAATTAGAATGAAACATTATATTTTCACATAAACAAGACCATTTTTGCAAGTAAGCGAAGTGTGTGAGTCCTACAGTGGTCATAAAATATACATAGTAATACTGTTATAAAATATACATAGTAATACTGTTATAAAATATACATAGTAATACTGTTATAAAATATACATAGTAATACTGTTATAAAATATACATAGTAATACTGTTATAAAATAGACATAGTAATATTGTTCCTGTCATTGGGTGTATGGAAGCAGGGACGGTCCTTGCCGATATGTAGCCCTAGGCGAGACAAAACATTTATTTTTTCCTGCGCTAGGATCAGCTTGTCATAAATTGACGGATACAAACTTGAAACCACTGATCATGACAACGGGGTGAAACTCCTGGACGACATTTGTGATTGTCCATTCCATATTGTCCATTTGACTTTGACCGGTCCTGTTTTTAGGATCTGTTGTTTGTTAACATGACAGCGCATTTATTTTTTATCTCATCGGGCGCCATTTAAGTTAGGCTATTTGATCAGAGAAACCTGAAGTGATTGTCTAATTACATTGTCATACATTTTATCTACAGCCTTTAGGCTACAGAAAAGGCCACATATTCTTTCTACCATATCCTATAGCTGCTACATATTTAAGTTAGATTATTATTTTGAAAGAACGTTGTTGGAGTGCCGCAGAGATGCGTCTCTCCAACAGCACCGTGGACAAGCAAAATATTTTTTGCACCCCTGCCTTTGACAAAGTGGGCACTGTTTATCACAGGGCGGCATCAGTGCTCGCCTAAAAAGCCCATATGCCACTGGTTGAGAGAGAAATTGTCATTGTTTTTGGGGCAGAATTATGTGAGGTTTTATGTGTTGTTGTTGGAGGTGGGTCTTGGTCAGTTTAGCTCAGAAAACGCCGCCCTCGTCAATCTGCTGCCATCGGCTGCCTCCTAATCCTGCCTAATGAGCGGGTGGGCCGTGTATGGGAGGATGTAATTGCCTCGTTTGAACCTTTAGCCTACAATTTCCGCGCCCCCGCATAAATCTAATTAACATAATAATAATAAAAAATCGTCATCGAAATCAGTCTGTTTAAGATGGAGACACAGTATCTGTTTTTTTGCATATCAATCCACCGCATCCATGAATATCACCCTTCTGCATCTGCGGTGAAAGGTGACAGAGCTAGTGAAGTGTTTGTCAGACCATGAGGCATCCCGAAAAATCGGACTCCTCACGAAAACGTCTGTAGCGTCCGAACGGTTTGACCTACAAAGGATTTTGACCACTCTATTGAAAGATGAGACTCTCACGAACATAATGGTGTTTTGCTTTAGGACGTCCACAAGCCTCACAAGACTACTCTGAAGGTCCCCGGTAGCATTTTCAGAAAAATAAATGGAAGTATATATGGAGATAGTTTTGTGCCTAAAATAAGGAGATAAATACATGTAAAAAAATAATAATGATAGTTTCCTGATCTCTCTTATATCTCTCAGATATAGGACAGACATTTCAGAACAAACTTCCTTTTGGACTATCTGTTGTTCCCCACTGTATAAATATCATTAAAAAATATATTTCCCTTTATTACTTTCCAACCCCTTCCCTAATTGGAGTAAACTACTGAACAACAATGCTTAGGCCTCTACTTCCAGCTCAGACATACTATATACATTTTATGGACACAGTCAATTTTACAATAATTCTACTCCTGAACTTCCTCTACCCTCAACCTCTCCGATCATTTTCATGATATCCATCCGGTTTGCTTCTATATGCCATATCTTTCTAACTGTGCTCTTTCACAAAAGCTCTCAACTTATAACCTATATACTTATTATGGACACACTATGCTTACATTATTAGTTATCTTGTTATTATTTGTTGTTATTTGTTATTAGTCCCATCCTTCAACTCCATTCAAGACCTCCCATCTATCTCTTAACACCATCCATATTGGATTTCTATTTGCCATATATTTTTCAACTTTACTGTGATGTTTTACAAAAGTTCTGAACCTTTCTATTCTCATTGTTTCTACAGATTGTAAATTGAAAATATACATTTTTGCTAAAAGTATTATTATATTATTGATCGATTGACTATGACTTTTCAGATCACCCAGGAATGCTATCTGCAGGGTTAGCTCCAGGTAAATATTGCAATCCTTTAGCCATTCCTGGACCTTTGTCCAAAAACAAGCTACAAATGGACAGTACCAAAACAAATGATCTAATGATTCTGTGTCTTTGCATCAAAATCTGCAGAGCTGGGAAGATTATCCCCCATATAAATAACATTCTATTGGTAGCAAGAATTGTATATAATAATTTAGATTGAAAAATTATAAGTTTTGAATCCGGCGTCGTTTTGCGTATAAGTTCATAAACACTATGACATGGGATCGGTACGTCAAAAATCTCTTCCCAACTATTTTGCAATCTATATGGGATGGCTGTCAATCCTTTGGTCCTTAAATGAAACTGGTATGGCCATCTTAAAACAATTCCATATATTAGCTTAGAAACCCCAACCCCCAACCCCATCCAGCTTAGACAGGGCTTAGACTCTAGAGGGTTTTAATGAGGAGGGAGGAGTCTTTTACCATTAGTGTACAGCAGACCACAACATTACTTAATGTTCCTATTGGTGGTCTTCATTTATTATTGCCATACTGTGTAATGGAACATTTCCTATGGGCGCTGGCAGAGTGGTGCCGGGAAAATTAACCACTCCCTCAACATCAACAAAACGAAGGATCTGATCGTGAACTACAGGAGACAGCAGAGAGAGCACGCCCCAATCCACATCGACGGGGGCCCGCCGTGGTGAGGGTCAAAAGTTGCACGTTCCTCTCGCGTGCACATCACTGACGACCTGAAATGGTTTCAGCATAGTGAAGAAGCCCTATTCAACCTCAGGAGATGAAGAAATTCGGCTTGGCTCTTAAGACCCTCACGAACTTCTACAGAAGCACCATCGAGAACATTCTGTCTGGCTGTATCACCACCTGGTACGGCAATTGCAATGCCCCGCAACCGCAGGGCGCTGTTTTATCGGGGGCCACACTGCCTGTCCTCCAGGACATCTACAGCACCCGGTGTCACACAAAGGCCAAGAAAGATCACCAAGGACCTCAGCCACCCGAGCCACGGCCTGTTCACCCCGCTACCATCTAGAAGGAGGAGACAGTGCAGTTGCATCAAAGCTGGGACAGAGAGACTGATAAACAGCTTCGTTCTTCAGGCCATCAGAGTGTTAAATAGTCACCACTAGCCGGCCTCTGCCCAGTACTCTGCCCTGAACTTATTCACTGTTCTAGCCCATCTATCACCCGATACTCTATCCTGCACCTTAGAGACTGCTGCCCTATCTACCTAGTCATGGAACACTGGTCGCTTTAACAATGTTCAAAACACTGTTTTACCCACTTTAGATGTACACTGAGTGTACAAAACATTAGGAACACCTTCCTAATATTGAGTTGCACCCCCCTTCTGTCCTCAGAACAGCGTCAATTCGTCAGGGTATGCTCTACAAGGTGTTGAAAGCGTTTCACAGGGATGCTGGTCTATGTTGACTCCAATGCTTTCCACAGTTGTATCAAGTTGGATGTCCTTTGGGTTGGAGGGTGATTCTTGGTACACACGGGAAACAGTTGGGCATGAAAAACACAGCAGAGTTGCAGTTCTTGATACACTCAAACCGGTGCGCATGGCACCTTCTACCATACCCCGTTCAAAGGCACTCCAATCTTTGGTCTTGCCCATTCACCCTCTGAATGGCACACACACACAATCCATGTCTCAGTTGTCTCAAGGCTTCAAAATCCTTCTTTACCCTGTCTCCTCCTCTTCATATACACTGATTGACATGGATTTAACAAGTGGCATCAATAAGTAATCATAGCTTTTCACCTGGATTCAACTGGCCAGTCTATGTTAGAGCATGTTCCTAATGTTTTGTACACTCATTTTATTCTAGTCATGGCTCATCCTATATAAGTACTGTGGTACACACCTTTTCAATTAATATACTGTCTCTACTGTCTATACACACCATCCTATATAACTACTGCTGTACACACCTTTTCTATTCATATACAGACCATACAGCTGACCCTTATCAAACAACACACTTGCTAACACGCAGGCACGCACAGACATATATACACACACACACACACACACACACACACACACACCCACACACACACACACACACACACACACACAGTACTTCTGATAAGCCGCTCAGCAAAGCAATCAAAACAATCAAGCATCCCAGAAAAGTGCTAAAAATAGCCCACATGAACATATGTAGCTTAAGAAAAAGGTTCATGAAATCAATAATTTGCTAGTAACAGATGTCTTTCATATACTGACTATCTCCGAAACTCACTTAGATAATACCTTTGATGATATAGTGGTTTCAATACATGGTTATAACATCTACAGAAAAGACAGCAATGCCAACGGGGGTGCTGTGGCTGTTTATATTCAGAACCAGATTCCTGTAAAGCTAAGAGAGGATCTCATGTTTAAATACTGTTGAAGTAATATGGCTACAGGTTCATCTGCCTCACCTAAAGCCCATTCTGGTGGGAAGCTGCTATAGACCACCAAGTGCTAACAGTCAGTATCTGGATAATATGTGTGAAATGCTTGATAATGTATGTGATATCAACAGAGAGGTGTATTTTCTGGGTGACCTAAATATTGACTGGTTTTCATCAAGCTGCCCACTCAAGAAAAAGCTTCAAACTATAACCAGTGCCTGCAACCTGGTTCTGGTTATCAGTCAACCTACCAGGGTATTTACAAACAGCACAGGAATGAAATAATTTGCATGTATTGATCACATCTTTACTAATGCTGCAGAAATCTGCTTTAAAGCAGTATCCAAATCCATCGGATGTAGGGATCACAATATGGTAGCCTTATCTAGGAAAACCAAGGTTCCAAAGGCTGGACCTAATATTGTGTATAAGAGGTCCTACAAGAGGTTTCCAGTCTCCCGAGTGGCGCAGTGGTCTAAGGCACTGCATCGCAGTGCTAGCTGTGCCACTAGAGATCCTGGTTCGAAGCCAGGCTCTGTCGTAGCCGGCCGCGACCGGGAGACCCATGGGGCGGTGTGCAATTGGCCCAGCGTCGTCCAGGGTAGGGGAGGGAATGGCCGGCAGGGATGTAGCTCAGTTGATAGAGCATGGGGTTTGCAACGCCAGGGTTGTGGGTTCGATTCCCACAGGGGGTATGAAAAAAAAAGACAATAATGGATGCTCTGGATAAGAGCGTCTGCTAAATGACTAAAATGTAAATGTAGTGGTTCTTATGTTGTTGATGCAAATAATATTTGCTGGTCTGTGGTGTGTAATGAGGAGCAACCAGATGCTGCACTTGACGCGTTTATGAAAACAGCTTACAGTTACTAATAGGCACGCACCCATGAAGACAATTACTGTAAAAACGGTTAAATCCCCATGGATTGATGAGGAATTGAAAAATGTTATGGTTGAGAGCGATGAGGCAAAAGGAATGGCAAATAAGTCTGGCTGCATAACTAATTGGCAAACCTACTGCAAATTGAGAAATCATGTGACTAAACAGAACAAAAATAACAATAAATTATACTATGAAACAAAGATTAAATTATATAAAGAACGAAAGTAAAAAGCTTTGGAGCATCTTAAATGAAATTTTGGGGAAAAAGGCAAACTTGGCTCCATCATTCATTGAAACAGATGGCTTATTCATCACAAAACCCAATGATATTGCCAACTACTTTAATTGTTTTTTTCATTGGCAAGATGAGCAAATTTAGGCATGACATGCCAGCAACAAACGTCGACACTACACATCCAAGTATAACTGATCAAATTACGAAAGACAAGCGTTGTCATTTTTTATTCAGTAAAGTGAGTGGGGAAGAGGTGAAATAATTATTGTTGTCTATCAACAATGACAAGCTACCGGGGTCTGACAACTTGGATTTAAAATTACTGAGGATGATAGCGGAAGATATTGCCACTCCTATTTGCCATCTCTTCAATCTTACAAAAAAGTGTGTGCCTTCAGGCCTGGAGGGAAGCAAAAGTCACTGTTACTGTTACTACTACTGTTACTGTTACTACTACTGTTACTACTACTGTTACTGTTACTACTACTGTTACTACTACTGTTACTACTACTGTTACTGTTACTACTACTGTTACTACTACTGTTACTGTTACTGTTACTGTTACTACTACTGTTACTGTTACTACTACTGTTACTACTACTGTTACTACTACTGTTACTACTACTACTACTGTTACTGTTACTGTTACTGTTACTACTACTGTTACTACTACTGTTACTACTACTGTTACTGTTACTGTTACTGTTACTGTTACTACTACTGTTACTACTACTGTTACTACTACTGTTACTGTTACTGTTACTGTTACTACTGTTACTGTTACTACTACTGTTACTGTTACTACTACTGTTACTGTTACTGTTACTACTACTGTTACTGTTACTGTTACTACTACTGTTACTGTTACTACTACTGTTACTACTACTGTTACTACTACTGTTACTACTGTTACTGTTACTACTACTGTTACTGTTACTACTACTGTTACTACTACTGTTACTGTTACTAATACTGTTACTACTACTGTTACTACTACTATTACTACTACTGTTCCTACTACTGTTACTACTACTGTTACTACTACTGTTACTGTTACTACTACTGTTACTGTTACTACTACTGTTACTACTACTGTTACTACTACTGTTACTACTACTGTTACTACTACTGTTACTACTACTGTTACTGTTACTACTACTGTTACTACTGTTACTGTTACTACTACTGTTACTGTTACTACTACTGTTACTACTACTGTTACTAATACTATTACTACTACTGTTCCTACTACTGTTACTACTACTGTTACTACTACTGTTACTGTTACTACTACTGTTACTACTACTGTTACTGTTACTACTACTGTTACTACTGTTACTGTTACTACTACTGTTACTGTTACTAATACTGTTACTACTACTGTTACTACTACTATTACTACTACTGTTCCTACTACTGTTACTACTACTGTTACTGTTACTACTACTGTTACTGTTACTACTACTGTTACTACTACTGTTACTACTACTGTTACTACTACTGTTACTACTACTGTTACTGTTACTACTACTGTTACTACTGTTACTGTTACTACTACTGTTACTGTTACTACTACTGTTACTACTACTGTTACTGTTACTACTACTGTTACTACTACTGTTACTACTACTGTTACTGTTACTAATACTGTTACTACTACTGTTACTACTACTATTACTACTACTGTTCCTACTACTGTTACTACTACTGTTACTACTACTGTTACTGTTACTACTACTGTTACTGTTACTACTACTGTTACTACTACTGTTACTACTACTGTTACTGTTACTACTACTGTTACTACTACTGTTACTGCTACTACTACTGTTACTACTACTGTTGCTACTACTGTTACTACTACTGTTACTACTACTGTTTCTACTACTGTTACTACTACTGTTACTGTTACTACTACTGTTACTGTTACTACTACTGTTACTACTACTGTTACTGTTACTACTACTGTTACTACTACTGTTACTACTACTACTGTTACTACTACTGTTACTGCTAATGTTACTGTTACTACTACTGTTACTACTACTATTACTGTTACTACTACTGTTACTACTACTGTTACTGTTACTACTACTGTTACTACTACTGTTACTACTACTACTGTTACTACTACTGTTACTGCTAATGTTACTGTTACTACTACTGTTACTACTACTATTACTGTTACTACTACTGTTACTGTTACTGTTACTACTACTGTTACTACTACTGTTACTGTTACTACTGTTACTACTACTGTTACTACTACTGTTTCTACTACTGTTACTACTACTGTTACTGTTACTACTATTGTTACTACTACTGTTACTACTACTGTTACTACTACTGTTACTACTACTGTTTCTACTACTGTTACTACTACTGTTACTGTTACTACTACTGTTACTGTTACTACTACTGTTACTACTACTGTTACTGTTACTACTACTGTTACTACTACTGTTACTGTTACTACTACTGTTACTACTATTACTGTTACTACTACTGTTACTGTTACTACTACTGTTACTACTACTATTACTGTTACTGTTACTGTTATTGTTACTACTACTGTTACTACTACTGTTACTGTTACTACTACTGTTACTACTACTACTGTTACTACTACTGTTACTGTTACTACTACTGTTACTACTACTGTTACTGTTACTACTACTGTTACTGTTACTACTACTGTTACTACTACTGTTACTGTTACTACTACTGTTACTGTTACTACTACTGTTACTGTTACTGTTACTGTTACTGTTACTACTACTACTACTGTTACTGTTACTACTACTGTTACCACTACTGTTACTACTACTGTTACTACTACTGTTACTACTACTGTTTCTACTACTGTTACTACTACTGTTACTGTTACTACTACTGTTACTACTACTGTTACTGTTACTACTACTGTTACTACTACTGTTACTGTTACTGTTACTGTTACTACTACTACTACTGTTACTGTTACTACTACTGTTACCACTAATGTTACTACTACTGTTACTGTTACTACTACTGTTACTACTACTGTTACTGTTACTACTACTGTTACTGTTACTGTTACTGTTACTACTACTACTACTGTTACTGTTACTACTACTGTTACCACTACTGTTACTACTACTGTTACCACTACTACTACTGTTACTGTTACTGTTACTACTACTGTTACTACTACTGTTACTACTACTACTACTACTGTTAATGTTACTACTACTGTTACTACTACTACTACTGTTACTACTACTGTTACTACTACTGTTACTACTACTGTTACTGTTACTACTGTTACTACTACTGCTACTACTAATGTTACTGTTACTACTACTGTTACTGTTACTGTTACTGTTACTACTACTGTTACTACTACTACTGTTACTACTACTGTTACTGTTACTACTACTGTTACTACTACTGTTACTGTTACTGTTACTACTACTGTTACTACTACTGTTACTACTACTGTTACTACTACTGTTACTACTACTGTTTCTACTACTGTTACTACTGTTACTACTACTGTTACTGTTACTGTTACTGCTACTACTACTGCTACTACTAATGTTACTGTTACTGCTACTACTACTGTTACTACTACTGTTACTACTACTGTTTCTACTACTGTTACTACTGTTACTACTACTGTTACTGTTACTGTTACTGTTACTGTTACTACTACTGTTACTACTACTGTTACTACTACTGTTACTACTACTGTTACTGTTACTGTTATTGTTACTGTTACTACTACTACTACTGTTACTGTTACTACTACTGTTACCACCACTGTTACTACTACTGTTACTACTACTGTTACTGTTACTACTACTGTTACTACTACTACTACTGTTACTACTACTGTTACTACTACTGTTACTTCTACTACTACTGTTACTACTACTGTTACTACTACTGTTACTACTACTACTACTACTACTGTTAATGTTACTACTACTGTTACTACTACTGTTACTGTTACTACTACTGTTACTACTACTACTACTACTACTACTACTGTTAATGTTACTACTACTGTTACTACTACTACTACTGTTACTACTACTGTTACTACTACTGTTACTACTACTGTTACTGTTACTACTGTTACTACTACTGCTACTACTAATGTTACTGTTACTACTACTGTTACTGTTACTGTTACTGTTACTACTACTGTTACTACTACTACTGTTACCACCACTGTTACTGCTACTACTACTGTTACTACTACTGTTACTACTACTGTTACTACTACTGTTTTTATTACTGTTACTACTGTTACTACTACTGTTACTGTTACTGTTACTGTTACTGTTACTACTACTGTTACTACTACTGTTACTACTACTGTTACTACTACTGTTACTACTACTGTTTCTACTACTGTTACTACTACTGTTACTATTACTGTTACTGTTACTGTTACTGCTACTACTACTGCTACTACTAATGTTACTGTTACTGCTACTACTACTGTTACTACTACTGTTACTACTACTGTTACTACTACTGTTTCTACTACTGTTACTACTACTTTTACTGTTACTGTTACTGTTACTACTACTGTTACTACTACTGTTACTACTACTGTTACTACTACTGTTACTGTTACTGTTACTGTTATTGTTACTGTTACTACTACTACTACTGTTACTGTTACTACTACTGTTACAGTTACTGTTACTGTTACTACTACTGTTACTACTACTGTTACTACTACTGTTACTGTTACTGTTACTGTTATTGTTACTGTTATTGTTACTGTTACTACTACTACTACTGTTACTGTTACTACTACTGTTACCACCACTGTTACTACTACTGTTACTACTACTGTTACTGTTACTGTTACTGTTACTGTTACTACTACTACTACTGTTACTGTTACTACTACTACTGTTACTGTTACTACTACTGTTACTACTACTGTTACTACTACTGTTACTACTACTGTTACTGTTACTGTTACTGCTACTACTACTGCTACTACTAATGTTACTGTTACTGTTACTACTACTGTTACTACTACTGTTACTACTACTGTTTCTACTACTGTTACTACTACTACTGTTACTACTAATGTTACTGTTACTGTTACTGTTACTGTTACTGTTACTACTACTGTTACTACTACTGTTACTACTACTGTTACTACTACTGTTACTACTACTGTTACTGTTACTGTTACTGTTATTGTTACTGTTACTACTACTACTAATGTTACTGTTACTACTACTACTACTGTTACTGTTACTACTACTGTTACCACCACTGTTACTACTACTGTTACTACTACTGTTACTGTTACTGTTACTGTTACTGTTACTGTTACTACTACTACTACTGTTACTGTTACTACTACTGTTACTACTACTGTTAATACTACTGTTACTGTTACTGTTACTACTACTGTTACTACTACTGTTACTACTACTACTACTACTACTGTTAATGTTACTACTACTGTTACTACTACTACTACTGTTACTACTACTGTTACTACTACTACTACTGTTACTACTACTGTTACTACTACTACTACTGTTATTACTACTGTTACTACTACTACTGTTACTACTACTGTTACTACTACTGTTACTACTACTGTTACTACTACTGTTACTGTTACATTTACATTTTTGTCATGTAGCAGACGCTCTTATCCAGAGCGACTTACAGGAGCAATTAGGGTTAAGTGCCTTGCTTAAGGGCACATTGACAGATTTTTCACCTAGTCGGCTCGGGGATTAGAACCAGCGACCTTTCGGTTACTGGCACAACGCTCTTAACCACTAAGCTACCTGCCACCTACTACTGTTACTACTACTGTTACTACTACTGTTACTACTACTGTTACTACTACTACTGTTACTGCTACTGTTACTACTACTGTTACTACTACTGTTACTGTTACTACTACTGTTACTACTACTGTTACTGTTACTACTACTGTTACTACTACTGTTACTGTTACTACTACTGTTACTACTACTGTTACTGTTTCTACTACTGTTACTACTACTGTTACTGTTACTACTACTGTTACTACTACTGTTACTGTTACTACTACTGTTACTACTACTGTTACTGTTACTGTTACTACTACTGTTACTACTACTGTTACTACTACTGTTACTGTTACTACTACTGTTACTACTACTGTTACTACTACTGTTACTGTTACTACTACTGTTACTACTACTGTTACTACTACTGTTACTGTTACTGTTACTGTTACTGTTACTGTTACTGTTGCTGTTACTACTACTACTACTGTTACTGTTACTACTACTACTGTTACTGTTACTACTACTGTTACTACTACTGTTACTACTACTGTTACTACTACTGTTACTGTTACTGTTACTGCTACTACTACTGCTACTACTAATGTTACTGTTACTGCTACTACTACTATTACTACTACTGTTACTACTACTGTTTCTACTACTGTTACTACTACTACTGTTACTACTAATGTTACTGTTACTGTTACTGTTACTGTTACTACTACTGTTACTACTACTGTTACTACTACTGTTACTGTTACTGTTACTGTTATTGTTACTGTTACTGTTACTACTACTACTACTGTTACTGTTACTACTACTACTACTGTTATTGTTATTACTACTGTTACCACCACTGTTACTACTACTGTTACTACTACTGTTACTGTTACTGTTACTGTTACTGTTACTGTTACTGTTACTGTTACTGTTACTACTACTACTACTGTTACTGTTACTACTACTGTTACTACTACTGTTAATACTACTGTTACTGTTACTGTTACTACTACTGTTACTACTACTGTTACTACTACTACTACTACTACTGTTAATGTTACTACTACTGTTACTACTACTACTACTGTTACTACTACTGTTACTACTACTACTACTGTTACTACTACTGTTACTACTACTACTACTGTTACTACTACTGTTACTACTACTACTGTTACTACTACTGTTACTACTACTGTTACTACTACTGTTACTACTACTGTTACTGTTACTGTTAGATCTCTATCTCCTCTCCCCTCTCTCCCCTTTCTCCCCTCTACCTTTCACCCCTCCTCATCACCTCTCCTTCAGATCTCTATATCCTCTCCCCTCTCTCCCCTTTCTCCCCTCTCACCCCTCCTCATCACCTCCCCTTCAGACCTCTCTCTCACCCCTCTCTGTTCTCCTTGACCTGAATAATAAGTCTGTGCTGCCAGAATAATTACCCTGCTCATCTGGGGAGCAGAGTGTGTGTGTGTGTGTGTGTGTGTGTGTGTGTGTGTGTGTGTGTGTGTGTGTGTGTGTGTGTGTGTGTGTGTGTGTGTGTGTGTGTGTGTGTGTGTGTGTGTGTGTGTGTGTGTGCGTGTGCGCGTGTCTCTGTGAACGCCTGGAAACCAGAGCTAAAATACACCACTGTGCCTCGAAAGTCTCCCACCCTGGAGGCCTCACACAGTGCCCCCTTTTAGACACACAGCAACATGCTAACCACTTAACCCCTGAAACAGGTATATGATCTCACTATACACTACTGCTTGTAGTACCTGTATGTGTTCAATGTGACTCTTCTGTCTGGCTGTCCGCCTCTCAACCTTCCCCTCTCTAAGGAGGAGGAGGGAAGGAGGAGGAGGTTTAGGGGAGGAGGTGAAGGGGAGGAGGAGGAGGAGGTGGTTTAGGGGAGGAAGAGTAGGAGGAGGAGGAGGAAGAAGAGGAGGTGGAGGAGGAGGAGGTGGAGGAGGAGGAGGAGGAGGAGGTGTAAGAAGAGGATGTAGGAAGGAGATTATGAATATTGCCCAATAGCCTTTCCTTAAAGGTAGAATCGTTAGTTGTTACATCAGGGGATGGGCAACTCCTCGGGGTCCGGAGTGGTGTCACACTTTTTCCACATCCCTAGCAAACACAGCTGATTAAACTAACTGCATTCTAAACTGATGATCATGATTAGTTGATTATTTGAGTCAGGTGTGTTAGCTGGGGCTGGGGCAAAAGTGTGACACCAATCAGTCCCCCGAGAAGTCGCCCATCCCTGCCCTATATAGTCACCTACTTTTGATAAGGGCCCATAGAGCTCTGGTCAAAAGTAGTGCACTACATGGGGAATAGGGTGCCATTTGGGACACAGACCATACATCCTCTACCCAGATGGACTTAACCCCTCAATCCCTAAATTGACCATCCCTGTTTTACATACATTAAATGAACCCATTGATTCTTGAAGAATATAACTTATAAATGCCTCATAAGCTTAGTTTAACTGTCCTCCCCATTTGAACCCAAAATATAAGCATCTTTACTCCAATGTTTGTGAACAATGTAAACACTGTATAGCCTTAAAACTCAAATTATATGTTTAAAACTCAAATTGTAACATCAAGCTCAGGGGGTTGGTGCCAGTTATGGTTATAGTTGTGGTTAAAGTGGTGTGAGCCAATGAGGGGCAGAGTTGCCAGCGTTTTAGGGGGAAGACGAGGGGGGAGGAGGTGACGGAAAGCAGGGGTAGAAAGATTGAAGAGGCAGCAAATAGCAAGAGTAGAGGAAGGGTTGTCAGTGTGGGAGAGTAGAGGAAGTGTTGTCTGCATTTGGGAGAGTAGAGGAAGTGTTGTCAGTGTGGGAGAGTAGAGGAAGTGTTGTCTGTGTTTGGGAGAGTAGAGGGAGTGTTGTCTGTGTTTGGGAGAGTAGAGGAAGTGTTGTCTGTATTTGGGAGAGTAGAGGAAGTGTTGTCAGTATGGGAGAGTAGAGGAAGTGTTGTCAGTGTTTGGGAGAGTAGAGGAAGTGTTGTCAGTGTGGGAGAGTAGAGGAAGTGTTGTCTGTGTTTGGGAGAGTAGAGGGAGTGTTGTCTGTGTTTGGGAGAGTAGAGGAAGTGTTGTCTGTGTTTGTAGAGGAAGTGTTGTCAGTGTGGGAGAGTAGAGGAAGTGTTGTCAGTGTTTGGGAGAGAAGAGGAAGTGTTGTCTGTGTTTGGGAGAGTAGAGGAAGTGTTGTCTGTGTTTGGGAGAGTAGAGGAAGTGTTGTCAGTGTGGGAGAGTAGAGGAAGTGTTGTCAGTGTTTGGGAGAGTAGAGGGAGTGTTGTCTGTGTTTGGGAGAGTAGAGGAACTGTTGTCAGTGTTTGGGAGAGTAGAGGGAGTGTTGTCAGTGTTTGGGAGAGTAGAGGGAGTGTTGTCTGTGTTTGGGAGAGTAGAGGAAGTGTTGTCTGTGTTTGGGAGAGTAGAGGAAGTGTGTCTGTGTTTGGGAGAGTAGAGGGAGTGTTGTCTGTATTTGGGAGAGTAGAGGAAGTGTTGTCTGTGTGGGAGAGTAGAGGGAGTGTTGTCTGTGTTTGGGAGAGTAGGGGGAGTGTTGTCCATGTTTGGGAGAGTAGGGGGAGTGTTGTCTGTGTTTGGGAGAGTAGAGGAAGTGTTGTCTGTGTCTGGGAGAGTAGAGGAAGTGTTGTCTGTGTTTGGGAGAGTAGAGAGAGTGTTGTCTGTATTTGGGAGAGTAGAGGGAGTGTTGTCAGTGTGGGAGAGTAGAGGAAGTGTTGTCTGTGTTTGGGAGAGTAGAGGGAGTGTTGTCAGTGTTTGGAAGAGTAGAGGGAGTGTTGTCAGTGTTTGGGAGAGTAGAGGAAGTGTGTCTGTGTTTGGGAGAGTAGAGGGGGAGGATAAAGGGGGGGGGGGGACTAAAGAGTGTGAGCTGATAGAGGAAGTGTTGTCTGTGTTTGGGAGAGTAGAGGAAGTGTTGCCAGTGTGTGTTGGCAGGCGCTGGTCAGAAGTTAGAATCTGTGAGATCTGGAGATACCTAGGAACCACTGTAGCAGCAGGCTACCAGGACCGTTTAGCACAGATGAACTGACACTCGGGATGAGAGGGGAGGAAGAGGGGAAGGAGGAGGAGAGAAAGAGGGGGAGGAAGAGAGGAGAAGAGAGGAGGAGGAGGAGGAGGAGGGGAAGGAAGAGGGGAAGGAGGAGGAGGAGGAGGAGGAGGAGGGGGAGGAAAGGGGGGAAGAGGGGGAGGAGGAAAAGATATGGACATGGGGAGGAGGAGGTGCAGAGAGGAGGAAGAGGGGAAGAGGAGGGAGGAAGATGAGAGGAAATAGAAGATGTTAGTGAAGAAAGAGGATAGATTTCATCTTAATTATTATCTGGCTCTGTGATAAAATAGTGTACACTGTATCTAGAGAATCTGGACATTTAGTTCAGGATTCTCATATAGGACATGTAGTCCAACAATATCTCTCTTCCAACAGTTTGCAAAGTGTTGTGCGATGAAATATTTGTGACGTGTGTGTGTGTGTGTGTGTGCATGCATGTGCGCATCACACAGTGAGAGTGTATGGTAGCACGTGTGTGCACTCGCATATGATGTGAGTTTTCCTGCCTGTACATGTGTGTGCATGTTGCTTGGTGAAATGGTCTAATAATCTGTGTATAATCCCTGTTTGTCAGACCAGATGATAATCCCTCCGTGTCTCTGTGTTACGAAATAAACAAGCCTTAACCCTAACCTTGGGGTTATGGCAACATAACCTTACAGTACCCTCAGTCTTGGGTGACTGAGCAGAGCAGAACATTCCAAGTTACAGTATTTCCTTTATAAAAAAGTTATTGTCATCACAAAATAACAAACAAAATGATATTAGTGTTCTATAGATCGCCTCTGACCATTCCCCATGTCCTACGTTCGAAATATTGTTCCAGTATTCGCTTTTGAACGTGTTGAGTTTCAGCGGGAAAAATGTTTGTTGAAACAAAGACATTCCTTTGGTGGGGAATCTTGAAGAGGGAGAGAGAGATCTTCTTCCTTGATTTACGATAGGGTGTGAGTTGTTAACCCCCCCGTAGTTATTTCCTTCCCCCTCTACGGGTGAATTCATATTTGGATTCTCGTGGACAGTCATTACAGGTGTCCTTTAATCTGGTTCTTAAATCACAGCCCACTTTTCCACCACCTTTTATAAAGCCTGACATTTGCTTACTAAGGATTTCTGAAGCATCTATACAGGCCTTATACATGATGTATCTACAAGTGAAGTTTCCCCCTGGGTATGATGATTTATCTACAAGTGAAGTTTCCCCCTGGGTATGATGATTTATCTACAAGTGAAGTTTCCCCCTGGGTATGATGATTTATCTACAAGTGAAGTTTTCCCCCTGGGTATGATGATTTATCTACAAGTGAAGTTTCCCCCTGGGTATGATGATTTATCTACAAGTGAAGTTTCCCCCTGGGTATGATGATTTAATCTACAAGTGAAGTTTCCCCCTGGGTATGATGATATCATGTCAGTAGAAAAGAGAGAGGTGGACTGTGGACTTGACATGTCAGCGGAGGGAGATGCTCCTGGATTATCCTATAGAATGTACACATAGCAGACTATAAGGATGTTCGTAGGTTGTTATGCTCAGCCAGATCTGGGATAGAATTACACTCACTAGTAAAGGTCACTTCACTGGAGAGACCCTCACATTGACACAAGAACAGCGGGAAGGAGGAGGGAGGAGGGAGGAGAGGAGTTATAGTGTTCTCTCTCTCTCTCTCTCTCTCTCTCTCTCTCTCTCTCTCTGTCTCTCTCCTCTCTCTCTCTCTCTCTCTCTCTCTCTCTCTCTCTCTCTCTCTCCTCTCTCTCTCTCTCTCTCTCTCTCTCTCTCTCTGTCTCTCTCTCTCTCTCTCTCTCTCTCTCTCTCTCTCTCTCTCTCTCTCTCTCTCTCTCTCTCTCTCTCTCTCTCTCTCTGGCTGTCTGTCCTGCTGTCCCCCCCCCCCCCCCCCCCTCTCTCTCTCTCTCTCTCTCTCTCTCTCTCTCTCTCTCTCTCTCTCTCTCTCTCTCTCTCTCTCTCTCTCTCTCTCTCTCTCTCTCTTTCTCTCTCTTTCTTCTCTCTCTCTCCCTCTCTCTTCTCTCTCTCTCTTCTCTCTCTCTCTCTCTCTCTCTCTCTCTCTCTCTCTCTCTCTCTCTCTCTCTCTCTCTCTCTCTCTCTCTCTTCTCTCTCTCTCTATCTGTCTCTGTCTCTTCTCTCTCTGTCTCTCTGTCTCTCGTCTCTGTCTCCTCTCTCTCTCTCCCTCTGTCTCTTCAGTTA
>NW_028158790.1:0-6631 GCF_964263955.1 Coregonus lavaretus | reverse complement strand
AGAGAAGAAAGCTGTTAGGAACCCAGCCACCCCAGTAGATCCCTACAGGGCTGCGTTCAGTTGAGAAACAGTGAGAAACAACATGAATATGTGAAGAAATGTGCCCAGAATAAACCTTTCTGCACAACAACAGTTTGATAGTGATACTGTATGAATATGGAGATATGCTCTTCTCTCTCTCTCTCTCTCTCTCTCTCTAGTCTGTGTAGAGATGAGCAGCACAGCGGCAAGCTGGGTAGCTGGAGGGCCACAGACTCATTTGGTGGGTGGGGCCAGGGGAAGGGGGGGCACTTCCTGGGTGCTGGGGAACCTAGGTGATGTATGATGGGCGAAGGGAAGGGGTGTGTGTGTATGTATAGACAGTGATGAGGATGTGTCTAGACAGCAGACACACGGCTGGCTTAAACACACCACAATTACACAGAGCCCTAGCATCCATCCCCAGGTCATATCAGCCATGGTGTGTGTGTGTGTGTGTGTGTGTGTGTGTGTGTGTGTGTGTGTGTGTGTGTGTGTGTGTGTGTGTGTGTGTATGCATGCTTGTGTGTATCTGCCTCTGTTTGAAATAGTCTGCCTCTGTGTGTGTGTATGTATGTGTGCGTCTGCTTGTGTGTATCTGCCTCTGTATGTAATAGTCTGCCTCTGTATGTGTGTATGTATGCGTTTGTGTCCTTGTGCTCTCCTCTGCTGATGTCTGCAGTAGATAGCCCTCATTAGACTGTCTGATTGTTAATGATATCTCCGGCTGACTGATTGTTAATGATATCTCCGGCTGACTGATTGTTAATGATATCTCAGACTGACTGATTGTTAATGATATCTCCGGCTGACTGATTGTTAATGATATCTCCGGCTGATGGTTAATGATATCTCCGGCTGACTGATTTTTAATGATATCTCTGGCTGACTGATTGTTAATGATATCTCCGGCTGTCTGTTGTTAATGATAACTCCGGCTGACTGATTGTTAATGATATCTCCGGCTGACTGTTAGTGATATCTATGGCTGACTTATTGTTTGTGATATCGCCGGCTGACTGATTGTTAATGATATATCCAGCTGACTGATTGTTAATGATATCTCCAGCTGACTGTTAATGATATCTCTGGCTGACTGTTTGTTAATGATATCTCCGGCTGACTGATTGTTAATGATATCTCTGGCTGACTGTTAGTGATATCTCTGGCTGACTGATTGTTAATGATATCTATGGCTGACTGATTGTTAATGATATCGCCGGCTGACTGATTGTTAATGATAACTCCGGCTGACTGATTGTTAATGATATCTCCGTCTGACTGATGGTTAATGATATAATTAACAATCCGTCAGACAGAGATATCATTAACAGTCAACTGGAGATATCATTAACAATCAGTCAGCCGGAGATATCATTAACAATCAGTCAGCCGGCGATATCATAAACAATCAGTCAGCCAGAGATATCACTAACAGTCAGCCGGAGATATCATTAACAATCAGTCAGCCGGATTGTTAATGATATCTCCGGCTGACTGATTGTTAATGATATGTCCGGCTGACTGATTGTTAATGATATCTCTGGCTGACTAATTGTTAATGATATCTATGGCTGACTGATTGTTAATGATATCTCCGGCTGACTGATTGTTAATGATATCTCCAGCTGACGGTTAATGATATCTCCGGCTGACTAATTTTTTATGATATCGCCGGCTGACTGATTGTTAATGATATCTATGGCTGACTGATTGTTAATGATATCGCCGGCTGACTGATTGTTAATGATATCTCCGGCTGACTGATAGTTAATTATATCTCCGGCTGACTGTTAGTGATATCTCTGGCTGACTGATTGTTTATGATATCGCCGGCTGACTGATTGTTAATGATATCTCCAGCTGACTGATTGTTAATGATATCTCCAGCTGACTGTTAATGATATCTCTGGCTGACAGTTTGTTAATGATATCTCCGGCTGACTGATTGTTAATGATATCGCCGACTGACTGATTGTTAATGATATCTCCGGCTGACTGATTGTTAATGATATCTCCGGCTGACTGTTAGTGATATCTCTGGCTGACTGATTGTTTATGATATCGCCGGCTGACTGATTGTTAATGATATCTCCAGCTGACTGATTGTTAATGATATCTCCAGCTGACTGTTAATGATATCTCTGGCTGACTGATTGTTAATGATATCTCTGGCTGACTGTTTGTTAATGATATCTCCGGCTGACTGATTGTTAATGATATCTCCGGCTGACTGATTTTTTATGATATCTCTGGCTGACTGATTGTTAATGATATCTATGGCTGACTGATTTTTAATGATATCGTCGGCTGACTGATTGTTAATGATATCTCCGGCTGACTGATTGTTAATGATAACTCCATCTGACTGATGGTTAATGATATCATTAGCAATCAGTCAGCCGGATATATCATTAATAGTCAGCCGGAGATATCACTAACAATCAGTCAGCCGGAGATATCATTAACAATCAGTCAGCCGGAGATATCATTAACAATCCGGCTTACTGATTGTTAATGATATCTCCGGTTAATGATATCTCCGGCTGACTGATTGTTAATGATATCTCCGGCTGACTGATTGTTAACGATATCTCTGGCTGACTGATTGTTAATGATATCTATGGCTGACTGATTGTTAATGATATCGCTGGCTGACTGATTGTTAATGATATCTCCGGCTGACTGATTGTTAATGATATCTCTGGCTGACTGTTAGTGATATCTCTGGCTTACTGATTGTTTTTGATATCGCCGGCTGACTGATTGTTAATGATATCTCCAGCTGACTGATTGTTAATGATATCTCCAGCTGATTGTTAATGATATCTCTGGCTGACTGTTTGTTAATGTTATCTCCAGCTGACTGATTGTTAATGATATCGCCGGCTGACTGATTATTAATTATATATCCGGCTGACTGATTGTTAATGATATCTCCGGCTGACTGTTAGTGATATCTCTGGCTGACTGATTGTTTATGATATCGCCGTTTGACTGATTGTTAATGATATCTCCAGCTGACTGATTGTTAATGATATCTCCAGCTGACTGTTAATGATATCTCTGGCTGACTGATTGTTAATGATATCTCTGGCTGACTGTTTGTTAATGATATCTCCGGCTGACTGATTGTTAATGATATCTCCGGCTAACAGATTTTTTATGATATCTCTGGCTGACTGATTGTTAATGATATCTCCGGCTGACTGATTGTTAATGATATCGCTGGCTGACTGATTGTTAATGATATCTCCGGCTGACTGTTTGTTAATGATATCTCCGGCTGAGTGATGGTTAATGATATCTCCGGCTGACTGATTTTTTATGATATCTTTGGCTGACTGATTGTTAATGATATCTTTGGCTGACTGATTGTTAATGATATCTCTGGCTGACTGATTGTTAATGATATCTCCGGCTGACTGTTAGTGATATCTCTTGCTGACTGATAATGATATCGCCGGCTGACTGATTGTTAATGATATCTCTGGCTGACTGATTGTTAATGATATCTCCGGCTGACAGATTGTTAATATTATCTCTGGCTGTCTGATTGTTAATGATATATCCAGCTGTCTGATTGTTAATGATATCTCCAGCTGACTGATTGTTAATGATATCTCCAGCTGACTGTTAATGATATCTCTGGCTGACTGATTGTTAATGATATCTCTGGCTGACTGTTTGTTAATGATATCTCCGGCTGACTGATTGTTAATGATATCTCCGGCTGACTGATTTTTTATGATATCTCTGGCTGACTGATTGTTAATGATATCTATGGCTGACTGATTTTTAATGATATCGTCGGCTGACTGATTGTTAATGATATCTCCGGCTGACTGATTGTTAATGATAACTCCATCTGACTGATGGTTAATGATATCATTAGCAATCAGTCAGCCGGATATATCATTAATAGTCAGCCGGAGATATCACTAACAATCAGTCAGCCGGAGATATCATTAACAATCAGTCAGCCGGAGATATCATTAACAATCCGGCTTACTGATTGTTAATGATATCTCCGGTTAATGATATCTCCGGCTGACTGATTGTTAATGATATCTCCGGCTGACTGATTGTTAACGATATCTCTGGCTGACTGATTGTTAATGATATCTATGGCTGACTGATTGTTAATGATATCGCTGGCTGACTGATTGTTAATGATATCTCCGGCTGACTGATTGTTAATGATATCTCTGGCTGACTGTTAGTGATATCTCTGGCTTACTGATTGTTTTTGATATCGCCGGCTGACTGATTGTTAATGATATCTCCAGCTGACTGATTGTTAATGATATCTCCAGCTGATTGTTAATGATATCTCTGGCTGACTGTTTGTTAATGTTATCTCCAGCTGACTGATTGTTAATGATATCGCCGGCTGACTGATTATTAATTATATATCCGGCTGACTGATTGTTAATGATATCTCCGGCTGACTGTTAGTGATATCTCTGGCTGACTGATTGTTTATGATATCGCCGTTTGACTGATTGTTAATGATATCTCCAGCTGACTGATTGTTAATGATATCTCCAGCTGACTGTTAATGATATCTCTGGCTGACTGATTGTTAATGATATCTCTGGCTGACTGTTTGTTAATGATATCTCCGGCTGACTGATTGTTAATGATATCTCCGGCTAACAGATTTTTTATGATATCTCTGGCTGACTGATTGTTAATGATATCTCCGGCTGACTGATTGTTAATGATATCGCTGGCTGACTGATTGTTAATGATATCTCCGGCTGACTGTTTGTTAATGATATCTCCGGCTGAGTGATGGTTAATGATATCTCCGGCTGACTGATTTTTTATGATATCTTTGGCTGACTGATTGTTAATGATATCTTTGGCTGACTGATTGTTAATGATATCTCTGGCTGACTGATTGTTAATGATATCTCCGGCTGACTGTTAGTGATATCTCTTGCTGACTGATAATGATATCGCCGGCTGACTGATTGTTAATGATATCTCTGGCTGACTGATTGTTAATGATATCTCCGGCTGACAGATTGTTAATATTATCTCTGGCTGTCTGATTGTTAATGATATATCCAGCTGTCTGATTGTTAATGATATCTCTGGCTGACTGATTGTAAATGATATCTCTGGCTGACTGATTGTTAATGATATCTCCGGCTGACTGATTGTTAATTACATTATCCAGAGCGACTTACAGTTAGTGAGTACATACATTTTTCATACTGGCCCCCCGTGGGAATCGAACCCACAACCCTGGCGTTGCAAGCGCCATGCTCTACCAACTGAGCTACAGGAGGCCTGTAATGATATCACTGGCTGACTGATGGTTAATGATATCTCTGGCTGATTGATTGTTATGTCCTCCATTGTCTCCCTCCCTCGCTCTCATCTAACCGTCTGCACTCCCCACGGTCTCCTCCTCACTTCCTCCACCCTCTCTCTCTCCCAGAGGGGTTTGTGTGCCCCCTATGCTCTCTCCCCTCACCCATCCGTCCCCATCCCTCTGCCCCATCAACTCTACCCTCATACACACTATAGCATTTTGATTGCAGAAAAATATTATAGCAGAGAAAAAATGTCAGAAACATGTTGTCTATCCTGCTTTTCAAAGGCGAACTGAAGCTCTCTACGTCCATCAGTAGTAGTAGTTGACTTGTCCTGATTGCATAGCTCAGAGCAAAGCTCTTTTCTATTATTGTTTTCATAGCGTCTGGAGCGCTGATTTAGGATCTGTCCAGATGGTCTTATTCATTATGATCTTAAAGGAAAAACTGATTCTAGATCAGCACTGGAGTGACAGTGTAATTTTTTTCTCCCCAGGCCCCCAGTGAGTATGAGGCCAACCCCGAGCTGCTGTTCTACCGGATTACCCACCTGAACCGCGGACAGCAGTACCTCATCTGGGCCGCCGCCGTCACCACCGCCGGACGTGGCAACATCAGCGACAAGGTCACTGTGGAGCCTGCTGGGAAGGGTAAGCCCTCCACAGGGGGACGGGGGAAAGGAAGGGAGTACGGGGAGGGAGTTAAGGGGGTACAGGGTTGGTTAAACTCTGGCTTTTTGTTCCCCTCCATCACCCTCCGTCTATCTCTCTATCACTGATTTTTCCCTGCCTCTCCCTCTCTCACTCTTTATTCATTCTCTTATTTTATCTCTTCCCTCTTCTTTCTTTTTTCCCTCTCTATTTTTCACTATTTCTCTCTCTCGGTCCTCAATTACTTTTTCTCTCTCGCTCTCTTTCTCTCCCTCTCCTCTCTCTATTTATCTCTCCCTCTCTTATTTCTCTCTCTCTCTCTCTCTATCTCTCTCTCTCTCTCTCTCTCTCTCTCTCTCTCTCTCTCTCTCTCTCTCTCTCTCTCTCTCTCTCTCTCTCTCTCTCTCCCACTCCTCTCTCTCCCACTTTTTCTCTCTCCCCTCTCTCTCTCTCCTCTTTCTGTAAATTCTGTCCAGCCTCTCCTGATTGATAGAGAGCAGGCTGTTTGACAGAGGCCAGTGTTCTTAATGAGGATATGAAGACCTACAGGGCACTGGTCAGATGAGCTGGCTGGGGGAGGAGGGGAGGAGGGGGGAGGAAAGGAGGATGAGAGGGAGGGAGGAGGGAGGAGAGTAT
>NW_028158791.1:0-12252 GCF_964263955.1 Coregonus lavaretus | reverse complement strand
AAGTAGCTGCTAGCCGCTACTGCACACAAGATGACTTCACTCATGACTGGCCAGAATATCACATTCACTGAATTAGATATTGATGGATGCTAATGGCTACTGTGTGTGTGTATGTGTAGATTGATAGATATATAGATATCTAGATAGACTTTCCATCATCCATTTCTATCTTATTCTCTTCCTCCTCTTGGGCAGGCAACATGGTGTTACCAGCATGTAGGGGTTTACTCTGCAGTGGGAGTCAGTCAGTAACAGAGGCTGCAGGAGGAGGACATGGTTTATGACCCTGCTACTCGCCTTAGCACTCTGGGTGATGAGTTGTATAGGTCAGGCCATAGCTTGCCTTATACTGTGGTAAACATTACCTTGTCTTACAAAGAGATACTATAGATAGCATATCTCACAGCTATGTATGGTCTTTCTCTCTCTCTCTCTCCCTCCCTCTCTCTCTCTCTCTCTCTCTCTGTCTCTCTCTCTCTCTCCCTCCCTCTCTCTCTCTCTCTCTCTCTCTCTCTCTCTCTCTCTCTCTCTCTCTCTCTCTCTCTCTCTCTCTCTCTCTCTCTCTCTCTCTCTCTCTCTCTCTCTCTCTCTCTCTCCCTCCCTCTCTCTCACCTCTCTCTTTTCTCTCTCTATTGCCTGTTGCTGAGGAGGGGCGAGGGGGAGGGGGGGTTGTTGTTAGCTGCACTGCAGAGTCTCAGTATCTGGCTGCAGTCCAGGAGTGACACAAACACACACTCGTCTAATCTGTGTTCCCATCTATGTGACCTTATGCCCTCAGTCAATTGTCTAATATTAACCTGCTGTTTTTGTATCTCCCCTCTTTTAGGTACGTTCAAATATTATGGAGGGGGCGGGGTTGTTGAGATCACCATGATGCAGAAGGTACCGTTGACATGACTCTCATTTCTCAGAAACATGTGATACCTGTTTTGTACCTGGTTTGGTTCTGAAGGACATGTGACACCTGTTTTGTACCTGGTTTGGTTCTGAAGGACATGTGACACCTGTTTTGTACCTGGTTTGGTTCTGAAGGACATGTGACACCTGTTTTGTACCTGGTTTGGTTCTGAAGGACATGTGACACCTGTTTTGTACCTGGTTTGGTTCTGAAGGCTTGTGGTGTACTTGAGAAACTTGGACCATCATACATTACAGTTAAATACTGTGAGCTAAAAGTCCATGCAGGGCTTTTTTTTAGATCACTTGCAGTGAGTTTGCTATGTGTTTTACTTATATCTGTGACTGGTTGTCTTCCATTAGTTCTTTCTGGGGCTACTCTACTCTACTGTGAAGGATCCGGGAGGGTTTCTCTAATTACCACGACACAGTTACTAATAGTACCACTCCACCAACAACACACATTATATCCCCCCCTGTGCTGTTATTATTGGACTGTCTCAGGCTCCTCTTCCTCTGGAATAATGGCTGTTGGTTGTGTATGTGTGCGTGTGTAACCTGTGTAAAGTGTGTTTACAGATGAGATATGCTGCCCAGTTCAGGTTTATGTCATGAGGAAATTAGAAGAGACTTCCCAAAACAAATGGATTCCCTTGGGAATTCAGTCTGACTTCTGCGGAACATTGAAAGATAAATGGATATATCCTTGAAGCTTTTTTGGGGCGTTTTTCTTGTAGTGGTCTGCCCGAGACAGCATTCATCTGAACACTCAATGTAATTAAGCAAATCAAATCAAGCTTTATTTATACAGCACATTTCAGACATTGAAAGCAACACAATGTGCTTCACAGGAAAAAACTAATAAAAACAATGAAAATAAAAACTGAAATACAGTATTTACTACACAACAAACATAAGAGGATATAAAACTAAAGGTTAACAATAAACTGAATGACTAAAAAGCAGCCTGAGGAAAAGCAAAGCTAAAATGGTGTGTTTTAAGATCTCTTTTAAATACAGTACCTTCGGAAAGTATTCAGACCCGTTGACTTTTTCCACATTTTCTTAGGTTACAGCCTTATTCTAAAATGTATTACATTGTTTTTTCCCCTCATCAATCTACACACAATACCCCATAATGACAAAGCAAAAACAGGATTTAGAAAATGTTGCTAATTTATCAACAATAACAAAAACGGAAATATCACATTTACATAAGTATTCAGACCCTTTACTCAGTACTTTGTTTGAAGCACCTTTGTCAGCGATTACAGCCTCGAGTCTTCTTGGGTATGACGCTACAAACTTGGCACACCTGTATTTGGGGAGTTTCTCCCATTCTTCTCTGCAGATCCTCTCAAGCTCTGTTAGGTTTGATGGGGAGCGTTGCTGCACAGCTATTTTCAGGTCTCTCCAGAGATGTTCGATCGGGTTCAAGTCCGGGCTCTGGCTGGGCCACTCAAGGACATTCAGAGACTTGTCCTGAAGCCACTCCTGCGTTGTCTTGACTGTGTGCTTAGGGTCGTTGTCCTGTTGGAAGGTGAACCTTGACCCCTGTCTGAGGTCCTGAGCGCTCTGGAGCAGGTTTTCATTGAGGATGTCTCTGTACTTTGCTCCGTTCAGCTTTGCCTCGATCCTGACTAGTCTCCCAGTCCCTGCCGCTGAAAAACATCCCCACAGCATGATGCTGCCACCACCATGCTTCACCATAGGGATGGTGCCAGGTTTCCTCCAGAAGTGACGTTTGGCATTCAGGCCAAAGAGTTCAATCTTGGTTTCATCAGACCAGAGAATCTTGTTTCTCATGGTCTGAGAGTCTTTAGTTGCCTTTTGGCAAACTCCAAGTGGGCTATCATGTGCCTTTTACTGAGGATTGGATTCCGTCTGGCCACTCTACCATAAAGGCTTGATTGATGGAGTGCTGCAGAGATGGTTGTCCTTCTGGAAGGTTCTCCCATCTACACAGAGGAACTCTGGAGCTCTGTCTGAGTAACCCTCGGGTTCTCGGTCACCTCCCTTACAAAGTCCCTTCTCCCCCGATTGTCTCGGAGGTCTACGCACAATTCCTTCGACCTCATGGCTTGGTTTTTGCTCTGACATGCACTGTCAACTGTGGGACCTTATATAGACAAGTGTGTGCCTTTCCAAATCATGTCCATTCAATTGAATTTACCACAGGTGGACTCCAATCAAGTTGTAGAAACATCTCAAGGATGATCAATGGAAACAGGATGCACCTGAGCTCAATTTCGATTCCCATAGCAAAGGGTCTGAATACTTATGTAAATATTTTGTTTTCGCTTTGTCATTATGGTGTATTGTGTGTAGATTGCTGATGATTAGTATTTTTTAAATCAATTTTAGAATAGGCTAACGTAACAATATGTGGAAAAAGTCAAGGGGTCTGAATACTTTTCGAAGGCACTGTATGTCCACAGTTTCGGCCCACCTCAGGTTCTCTGGCAGGCTATTCAAGAGGCTGGGGGCATAGTAACTAAAAGCTGCCTCTCCATACCTCTTGGTCCTAGGCTTTGGGATAGTTAAAAGGCCAGTGCCAGAGGACCTGAGGGACCTACTGGGTACATACGGTAACTTTAAAGCATGGCTGACATGTATAGTGGTGCACAATCGTGGATTGAATTAAAAACCAATAGAAGAATTTTATAATTAATTATAAAACTCACAGGCAGCCAGTGCAGAGACCTTAAAAGCGGTGTAATGTGTGCTCTCCATCTGGTCTTGGTCAGTACCCGTGCTGCAGCATTCTGTATGTTTTGCAGTTGACCAATGGCTTTTTTGGGTAGACCAGACAGGAGAGCATTACAGTAGTCAAGCCTGCTTGTAATAAAAGCATTGATGAGTCTCTCTGTATCAGCCTGAGAGAGAAACGGCCTCACCTTGGCAATGTTCCTCAGGTGGTAAAAAGCTATTTTGGTCACATTCCTAATCTGTGAATCGAAATTGAGTTCAGAATCTAAAATATCACCTAGGTTTTTTACCTGGTGTTTTATTGCCCGTGAATTAAAATGTGCAGCCCGATTCTCTCTCTGTGCTTTGGCTCCAACAATAGCTGGAGGAAGTTGTGAGCCATCCAAGTATTTAAATCACTAATACAGTCCAATAATTTATCTGTGGAGCTAAAATCCTCTGGTGACACAGAAATGTGAAGTTGTGTATCGTCTGCATAGCAGTGAAAATCAATGCTGTGCTTTCTGATAACGCTGCCAAGGGGTAACATATATAAACTGAACAGTACCGGACCCAAAATCGAACCTTGTGGAATTAAAGTCCCACTGTATATTTTTTGAACTTTTCCTGTTGAAAAACTATATTACAAGTATAAATACAGTAAAGTACACACACTTAAGGGTCCCAAAACTATTTATTCAGCAAAATAGTTTATTTATTTTTGACACAATTATGAAATTCAAGGGTTTGACAATTCATGGAGTTGGTCTGATGGTACACTCTGATGTCATCGGCCTCCCCACTTGTGGGAACAATAGAGGAACAATAGAGGCACAATAGAGGAACAATAGAGGAACAATAGAGGACAATAGAGGAACAATAGGGGAACAATAGAGGAACAATAGGGGAACAGTAGAGGAACAATAGAGGAACAATAGAGGAACAATAGGGGAACAATAGAGGTACAATAGAGGAACAGTAGAGGAACAATAGGGGAACAATAGAGGACAATAGAGGAACAATAGGGGAACAGTAGAGGAACAATAGAGGAACAATAGGGGAACAATAGAGGACAATAGAGAAACAATAGGGGAACAATAGAGGAACAATAGGGGAACAATAGAGGAAAAATAGAGGAACAATAGGGGAACAATAGGGGAACAATAGAGGAACAATAGGGGAACAATAGGGGAACAATAGGGGAACAATAGAGGAACAATAGAGAAACAATAGGGGAACAATAGGGGAACAATAGAGGAACAATAGAGGAACAATAGGGGAACAATAGAGGAACAATAGAGGAACAATAGGGGAACAATAGGGGAACAATAGAGGAACAATAGAGGAACAATAGGGGAACACTAGAGGAACAATAGAGGAACAATAGGGGAACAATAGAGGAACAATAGAGGAACAGTAGAGAAACAATAGGGGAACAATAGGGGAACAATAGAGGAACAATAGAGAAACAATAGAGGAACAATAGAGGAACAATAGGGGAACAATAGGGGAACAATAGAGGAACAGTAGAGAAACAATAGAGGAACAGTAGAGGAACAATAGAGGAACAATAGAGGAACAATAAAGGAACACACTTGCACTATGTCAGAGGACACCTGGACCAACTATTGAGATGTGCCTTTTGTTAAGTAAATCAGGTGATAAATGAGTGGGTCTTTAAGATAGCTGAAGGGGCTCCAAAACTGTGCTTCTGCTGTATGAGAACCAAGAGTTCAGAAGTCTTGAATGAAAATGGATACCTGCAGGAAGTCAATTACTATTCATAACACACAATGTTCCCAGCAATGTACAGCACTAACTGTAACTGTGGTAGCTAATGCTGTGGTCATTATATCATATGTTTTCAACAAGGCTATCAGTGTAACAGATGAGCTTTTGATGTTCATTAACATGATACTGTATCATACACTCAGTGGCCAGTTTATTAGGTACACCAATCTAGTACTTTGTCAGATCCCCCTTTGCGTCCAGAACAGCCTGAATTCTTTGGGGCATGGAAACATTGCTCAATTGGTATCAAGGGACCTAACGTGGGACACACCATTACAACACCGCCACCAGCCTGTACCGTTGCCACCAGGCAGGATGGGGCCATGGACTCATGCTGCTTACACCAAATCCTGACTCTGCCGTCAGTATGACGCAACAGGAACTGGGATTCGTCGGACCAGGCATTGTTTTTTCTACTCCTCAGTTGTCTAGTGTTGGTGATCGCGTGCCCACTGGAGACGCTTCTTCTTGTTTTTAGCTGATAGGAGTGGAACCCGGTGTGGTCGTCTGCTGCAATAGCCCATCCGTGACAAGGACCGAAGAGTTGTGTGTTCTGAGATGCCGTTCTACACACCATGGTTGTACTGCACCGTTATTTGCCTGTTTTTGGCCCGCCTGTTAGCTTGCACGATTCTTGCCATTCTCCTTCGACCTTTCATCAACGAGCTGTTTTTGCCCACAGGACTTCTGCTGACTGGATGTTTTTCGTTTGTCGCGCCATTCTCGGTAAACCCTAGACACTGTCATGCACTGTCATGTTTCTGAGATACTTGTCGCTTAGGTCACTCGTTTTGTCCATTCTATCGTTCAATTGAATAGTAACTGAATGCCTCGATGCCTGTCTGCCTGCTTTATATAGCAAGCCATGGCCATGTGACTCACAGTCAGTAGAAGCGAACCATTTTCGTGAACGGAGTGGTGTACCTAATAAACTGTCCACTATGTGTATGTTGATTGCTGTTCAAGGTAATCAAGTCTTCCTACCACTATATGTACAGCTGTATGTGCAATCAGAATCACCTTCATTTGATAAGAACATTTACATGTACCAGGAATTTGACCTGGTGAAATGGTGCTGACATCATAAAACAGAGTATTTACATTTTAGTCATTTATCAGACACTCTTATCCAGAGCGACTTACAGTTAGTGAGTGCATACATTATACTTTTTTTCATACTGGCCCCCCGTGGGAATCAAACCCACAACCCTGGCGTTGCAAACGCCATGCTCTATCAACTGAGCTACATCCCTGCCGGCCATTCCCTCCCCTACCCTGGATGACGCTGGGCCAATTGTGCGCCGCCCCATGGGTCTCCCGATCTCGGCCGGCCTCGACAGTGCCTGGATTCGAACGAGGATCTCTAGTGGCACAGCTAGCACTGTGATGCAGTGCCTTAGACCACTGCGCCACTCGGGAGACGTGAATATTAGGTGTATATATATAGCCAGAATATATCAACAGAATATATAGACAGAATAGAGTACCAGTCAAAAGTTTGGACACACCTACTCATTCCAGGGTTGTTCTTTATTTTTACTATATTATATTTGTAGAATAATAGTGAGGACATCAAAACTATGAAATAACACATATAGAATCATGTAGTAACCAAAAAAGTGTTAAACAAATCAAAATATATTTTATATTTGAGATTCTTCAAAGTATACACCCTACATTTGCCTTGATGACAGCTTTGCACACTCTTGGCATTCTCTCAACCAGCTTCACCTGGAATGCTTTTCCAACAGTCTTGAAGGAGTTCCCACATATGCTGAGCACTTGTTGGCTGCTTTTCCTTCACTCTGCTGTCCGACTCATCCCAATCCATCTCAATTTGGTTGAGGTCGGGGGATTGTGGAGGCCAGGTCATCTGATGCAGCACTCCATCACTCTCCTTCTTGGTAAAATAGCCCTTACACAGCCTGGAGGTGTGTTGGGTAATTGTCCTGTTGAAAAACAAATGATAGTCCCAACAAATTACGTTTTCTTTTACTCGGTCGGGCTTCAACCCCTGGTATCATATAAACACAAATAAGACATGGAAGAATGCATAGAATTGCAGGAAATTATCTTAAAAACAGCAAACAAAAATCTCTGCCCCATGGAAAATGTGTAGAATTGCTGGAAATTAGCTTTCAAACTGCAACATGTTCTCTCCGCCAACAAGGGGTGTGAACAGTTTGGGGTCATATGTGTTGCGAGGTGGGGGTTTGTTACTACGCCGATAAATTACGTTATCCATCCGGACCTTTGCCACCTAGGAAATCTGTGTGACCGGACCTTCTCAAATGGTACTTGACTACCCCTGGTTATGGAATAGGTATTTCAATGTAATACTGCCATCTATTGGTGGCTATGGAAGAGGTATTTCAATGTAATACTGCCATCTCCCGAGGCAGTATTAGTCTCCCGAGTGGCGCAGTGGTCTAAGGCGCTGCATCGCAGTGCTAGCTGTGCCACTAGAGATCCTGGTTCGAATCCAGGCTCTGTCGTAGCCGGCCACGACTGGGAGACCCATGGGGCAGCGCACAATTTGTCCAGGGTAGGGGAGGGAATGGCCGGCAGGGATGTAGCTCAGTTGGTAGAGCATGGCGTTTGCAACACCGGGGTTGTGGGTTCGATTCCCACAGGGGGCCAGTATAAAAAATTAAATGTAAGTTGCTCTGGATAAGAGCGTCTGCTAAATGACGTAAAATGTAAAAATTCTATTGGTGGCTATGGAAGAGGTATTTCAATGTAATACTGCCATCTATTGGTGGCTATGGAAGAGATGTTTCAATGTAATACTGCCATCTATTGGTGGCTATGGAAGAGGTGTTTCAATGTAATACTGCCATCTATTGGTGGCTGTGGAAGAGGTATTTGAGAGGTTGTGGGTTCGTTTCCCACGGGGGGCCAGTATGAAAATGTATGCACTCACTAACTGTAAGTCGCTCTGGATAAGAGCGTCTGCTAAATGACTAAAATGTAAATGTAAAAATACTGCCATCTATTGGTGGCAATGGAAGAGGTGTTTCAATGTAATACTGGTGGCTATGGAAGAGGTATTTCAATGTAATACTGGCAACTATTGGTGGCTATGGAAGAGACGTTTCAATGTAATACTGCCATCTATTGGTGGCAATGGAAGAGGTGTTTCAATGTAATACTGGTGGCTATGGAAGAGGTATTTCAATGTAATACTGGCAACTATTGGTGGCTATGGAAGAGACGTTTCAATGTAATACTGCCATCTATTGGTGGCAATGGAAGAGGTGTTTCAATGTAATACTGGTGGCTATGGAAGAGGTATTTCAATGTAATACTGCCATCTATTGGTGGCTATGGAAGAGGTGTTTCAATGTAATACTGCCATCTACTGGTGGCTATGGAAGAGGTATTTCAATGTAATACTGCCAGCTATGGAAGAGGTGTTGGGGCGGCAGATAGCTTAGTGGTTAAGAGCGTTGTGCCAGTAACCGAAAGGTCGCTGGTTCTAATCCCCGAGCCGACTAGGTGAAAAATCTGTCGATGTGCCCTTGAGCAAGGCACTTAACCCTAATTGCTCCTGTAAGTCGCTCTGGATAAGAGCATCTTGTAAAATATAAAAAATGTGTTTCAATGTAATACTGCCATCTATTGGTGGCTATGGAAGAGGCGTTTCAATGTAATACTGCCATCTACTGGTGGCTATGGATCATCCGCTTTATTCTACTGTAGCGAACACGCCCTTGGAAATGAGACCTTCTCACAGATGTGTGTGCAGACCCCTTGTTGTGTATTGCTCTCACTATCCATAATGAATACCATAATGAACAGCCTCACAGGGATTCTGATGACTGAGGGAACTGTGCAGAAACAATGTACCTTCATTATGGCACGTTTTGACCGTTATCGTGACTATGAAGTTATGGATCATTTGGCTAGATCATGCTAAACAGGAATAATAATAGATTCCTTTGAACCAATCAAAAATGTGCTCTTTAATCACTTCCTCTTGCTCTTTTCCTATACTGTAGACCTGATTAATCAATGACCCAGTACTAATCTCCAGTCTGGCTGGCAGTAAACAGCAGCAGAAGGCCCTCATCATGTCATAAATGATTGATACTGTCTGAAGTCTTAATGACCAATGAGGCGGGTCACACTAACGACCCGTAATGACCAATGAGGCGGGTCACACTAACGACCCCCATTTATCCTTTATGAGCAGCAGGGATGATGCAGCGTCTGTCTGTGTGTGTGTGCCTACACATAATTATTAAACTCTAAAGGGCATCCAAGATTGTCCCCAATAAGAAAACCAGGGGAAGATTATGGTTGGACATCCACGGTAATGAACTTTATTGAGACATGCAGTTGGTCATAGGCCTATATTCAATTGATTAATAATGACAGTAATAGAGAACCAGGTGATACCATTGTTGTTTTGGATGATAGGTGTGACATTTTGTAAATGTCCAGAACAAGTTACAGTAGTGAGTGGATACGTTTTTCATACTTGTCCCCCGTGGGAATCAAACCCACAACCCTGGCGTTGCAAATGCCATGCTCTACCAACTGAGCCACACAGGACCACACAGGAGTTAATACAGTGTGTTAATACAGTGTGTTAATACAGTGTGTTAATACAGTGTGTAAATACAGTGTGTAAATACAGTGTGTTAATACAGTGTGTAAATACAGTGTGTAAATACAGTGTGTAAATACAGTGTGTAAATACAGTGTGTTAATACAGTGTGTTAATACAGTGTGTTAATACAGTGTATTAATACAGTGCCCACCCCAGCTATATTCTCATCAGGGTATGATGGCACTTGTGACTCAATGCCAGGTCATGGACAGGCCTACGCAAACCTTGTGCCAGCCAATGCCAATACTGAGGGCCTGAGTGAGCTCACATTTCAGGTCTGCATTGAAGGTTAGTTCTCACCTGTCTCTTTTTCCAGAGGTCTGGAAAGTGTCTGTCCAGAACTGACTGTGGTCTAGAGACACTTTGATATCATTAGCGCCGCAAACCTTGGTCATATCCCTGGATCGCTCCTCTTTCCAGTTCGCTGCAGCAAGCGACTGGAATGTGCTGCAAAACTCAAACTGGACAGTTTTATCTCCATCTCTTCATTCAAAGACTCAATCATGGACACTCTTACTGACAGTTGTGGCTGCTTTGTGTGATGTATTGTTGTCTCTACCTTCTTGCCCTTTGTGCTGTTGTCTGTTCCCAATAATGTTTGTACCATGTCTTGTGCTGCTGCCATGTTGTTCTGCTGCCATGTTGTGTTGCTCCCATTTTGTTTTCATGTTGGGTTGCTACCTTGCTGTGTTGTCCTGTGTAGCTGCCATGCTATGTTGTTGTCTTGGGTCTCTCTTTATGTAGTGTTGTGTTATCTCTCTTGTTGTGATGTGTATTTGGTCCTATATTTATATATATTTATTTTTTAAATCCCAGCCCCCGTCCCCGCAGAAGGCCTTTTGCCTTTTGGTAGGCTGTCATTGTAAATAACAATGTGTTCTTAACTGACTTGCCTAGTTAAATAAATAAATACAAAATATATTAACCAAGGTTACGGGCGAGAATAATAAGACCACTGGTGTTGGGCCTGTGCTACAGGTAGTAGTTACTCTTTTAGGATCACAGTTGCCCCTAACCACAGAATCTAAATTGCGCCTAAACTGCAATATGATATTGTGGCCTTTCTCTTGCATTTCAAAGACAATGGAACAACAAAATTAATTGAAAACGAATGTTATTTCGTTTGTATTATCTTTTACCAGATCTAATGTGTTATATTCTCCTACGTTAATTTCAAATTTCCACAAACTTCAAAGTGTTTCCTTTCAAATGGTATCAAGAATATGCGCATCCTTGCTTCAGGTCCTGAGCTACAGGCAGTTAGATTTAGGTATGTCATTTTAGGCGTAAATGGAAAAAAGGGTGTGATCCTTACACTTGTTTCCATGAATTTTTACAATGCAGCCAATTTTGACTTTGCAACTGGTCTATCTAAGGGGAACTCGCTCAGTTCTGCCTCTAGGACAAGACTAATGCCAATAAACTTCAACCTGCGAAAAAATGCCTGATTCTGATATAAGGCTAATTCTACACACTCTGTTTACGTCTCAAATGGCACCCTATCCCCTATAAAGTGCACTACTTTTGACCAGAACCCTATGGTCCCTGGTCAAAAGTAGTGCACTATATAGGAAATAGGGTGCCATTTGGGATGTAACCTCTGTGTATTGCCCGACTGTAGGATCCCTTCATAACAGGGATCCTCAACTAGCGCCAGCAGGGCAGTTTATTTTAAGATGGTCAGGGTTGGACATAATTACAAACTTTTGTTACTGTAAATGACACCAGCAAATCAGCTCCAAGTGATATAATATTTGGTAAATCTGTTCCAAATGTATTCCTACGCATAATACAGCGATTTACGTTTGTATACGATCACATATACTGTATCTATCGCTGTATTATGCGTAGGAATACATTGGAACAGATTTCCCAAATTAAAATCACTTGGAGCTGATTTGCTGGTGTCTTTACAGTCTTTTATGTCAAACAATAAAAATAAAATAAAATAAAACCTGCCTGCTGGCCGCTAGTTGAGGAACCCTGCTTTATAGTCTCAGGAAAACACTGGCCCCTGGTGGAGACATAAGGTACTACAGTGGATAACAGCTGTTGAACTGAATTTCCAGCTGTAAGGCACAAGATTCTGAATGGATGGCCTACTCTATGTATAAACAGGTGTGGCTTTCCAATAAAGCAATGCAGAGGAAAAACCAGTAGAGGGCGCAATGCACACACCGACAGACCAGCTCTGCTTGAATACTTAACCAGGATTATTAGGGAGAGATGTATTCGGCACCAATAAGGAGTTTGATTATTAT